>NC_056517.1:37321794-37325101 GCF_014905685.2 Nematolebias whitei
TTTGGTCCAACAATATATATATATATATATATATATATATTTTTTTTTTCTTGATGTAAAATAGATAAACTCAGATGATGTACGTGAATAAAAATAAAAAGAATGCATCTTTCTAGGCTACTGTCCCTTTATTTATGCAAGTGTTTTACTCTCATATTCCCCAAATAGATGACACACACACACACCTATTTGCCATCTTCTTACACCCATTATCCATGGTTCAAGTAGTTTTTGCACAAAGTTGTATTTGTTTACTGTTTTGGTCTGTTTTTATATTTAAAATCTTTTCAGATTTACTGCCGACCCAAACGTACAAATGTTGATAATTTAAATAACTAAAATTGCCAAAGTGCTCAAATACAGGAGTGACACATTATGACAGATGATTTAAATAAATTGACATGTTTGATTGACAAAAGATCCAAAGTCACACTCAGCAGAGAAATGCAACACATTTGTAGAACGAACACTGGTTAAATGGTGTCTCTATTTCAGCTACGGTGCCAGTAGTCTAGCCAAAAGGTATGTTTATGGTGCTCCCATGTGTATTTGCTTTACGTGGAGTATCAGTCCACTTAAACTGCCTCAGAAATAGACCTGTGGAGTCACTGCATACCATGCTCACCACCATCTGTGCCGTTTAGAGAAAGTCTTTATGGCAATAAAAGTGAATGCCTGTCAGCACGCACCAGATGAAATACCTTCACATCACAAGAAGCTGCGCTGGTTTGGACATGTGCCGAAGAGGGATAGAAGATATATTGGACAAACAATGTTAAATAAGAAGATGGCAGGAAGGAGAAAATGAAACTGACCACGGAGAAGATTCATATATGTAGTGAAGCAGAGGTTTGGTATGACAGAAGAGCTTTTTTCATTCAACCTTTATTCATACAGGTTAGTCTCATTGAGTCACATGGACTCATTTACAATAGAGACCTGTTTTAAACAAACAAACAAAAAAAAACACAGACGATGCGTAAATTGTTTTACTGTAGTTTCATCTCATCGAGGGTGCAATAGTGACTGTAAACATTGGCCTGCACTACAAAATTATAAATATAGACAAAGTAATGCTGTTGGTTATAACAGAGATGATGATAGTGCTAATAATGTGTTTTACAGTCCAAGTGTATTGTGTTCTGGTTGTTGTAATATGAAGAAGCTTAGTCAGCACATGATGAGACAGTGTACAGATATGCACCGAGAACACTCTTGTTGACCTGTATTTTTCTGTTTTGCTGTTCTAAAACAAAACAAATATGTTGCACAGGATGATGCTAGAACGCTGTAAAACCTTAGCAACGGCTTAGCTCGACAATAAACAACTGTGTCATCGGCATAGAAATGTAAGGCTGCATCAGGAATGATCTGACCTACATTACTTATATAGATTGTGAAAGGGGTGGGTCCTAACATTGAGCCTTGTGGTACACCATTGTTGACAGACAGTTAAATAGCTGGAAAAAGTACCATTATGTTGAATACACTGCATCTGATCTGAGAGGTAATTAGAAAACCAACTGATCGTGTGGTCTAAGAAACCAATGTCTGAAAGCTTATGGTATAAGATGCCATGGTCTACAGTATCAAAAGTTTTAGACGGGTCTAAATAAAGTGCAGCACAATAGTCCTTAGCATCAATGCTTCAGATTGCTGGGATAGGGTGAGCTGGAGGCAGATGATCTATAGCAACCCCTAAAGGGAGCAGAATCACAAAAAGACTAATCACAAACTTTTTAAATTGTTTTATTTGGTTCATGAAAAATGTCTGAAAATCACCAGATATGCATTTCATACATATTCCTGGTCTGTTAACAAACGTGTGCATTTTTCTATCATCACAGTGACAGCGTTGCGAATCACCAATAGCTGGCTTTACTATTTGGAGACTGGGAAGAAGCCAAAATGAGGCAGGAGTGATGCAGTAAAAGCGAGAGTGCAAAAGAGGGTGAGGGAAGCATTGTGCTAGGTAGTGATCATGTTATACCATTATAAAATACCATCACTCCCCATCAGACCAGCCTCATTTTAGGGCATATAGGAGCTCCAGAGGATGGGAAAAAGCACCAATGGTACATTATTCTGCCTTGGAAAATCACCCTCATGTTTTTATTCATGCTTCCAACACAAACAGCAACAGGATTTGATTTTCACTGCAAATATTAACGACCAATGCAGAGACTGAATAAATTATTTGTGAAAATATCCCAGCGAGGCTCCACAGAACGATAAACTCGCAAGCCGTAAGACTTTGCAATAGGAAGATGTTTTCTGATGCTTGCATACCGACATGGGGAAACACAACTATCATCTGTGAGTAGCTCCTAATGAACAGCTCTGATCATTTCCCAGTCTCATGGCATCTCCATACTCAGTCCCTCTCTAATCACCACCTCTTCCTGCTGGGCCTGTGTCACATCCTGCCGAGCTCTATGACCGTAACTGGGATGAGGCTCATGTATCTCCTACAGTTTACACTGCTAATGTCTCCACAGTCACAGAGGCCCTCGTAGCGACAAACACATCTCTGTGTGACTTCAGCTTCCTAGCCTGATGGTGCCGTTGCAACTCATCTCTGCTGGAACTTGGAGAAAAAGCTCTTTAATCCACAGAAAATGCAGGATGCTAGCAGATTCAGATCAAGACTGGAAACACTGCAGGAAAAAAAGGGACAAAAGGCTAATTGGCTCAAGAAATGGGGATTCAAAACAGTAAAATAATGAAATCAACAAATATGTAATTAAAAAAATGGAGCAATTATAAAAAGAACAACAAATTAAAACTAAAATAATTCATCCAACTGGGCACGATCCAAGGTCGATTTTATCAGTAAGGTAAAAAAAAAAAAAAGCTCCAAGATTTTAGATATATATAATGTAAAGTATTATGTAAAAAAGGTGGAGTGGCGGTGCAGAGGTTAGAGACGGTGAGCCTGTGATTGGGAGGTCGCAGGTTTGAGTTCCTGGACCATAATATCAAAATTTGTGCAGAACAGGTGAAGTACCCACAACTATGTCCATTTTCATTTGCCCTACTTGAGCAAGGCCCTTAATCCCCCCCCCCCCCCCCCCCCACACACACACCCAAACCCTCCCACAGCTGCTCCCCAGGTGCCTTAAATTGCAGGCCTCTGCTCCACACGTGTGGGCTGTAGTAACTCGGTGATCTGTGGTTGTGTCTCGCTGTGATGACCACATGCGGGTGAGGGGGGTGGGGGTGGTGGTGGTGGTAGGGTTTGTCTGTTGTGTGTTTAAAACTTATTTCTTATTTTATTCTTTTAACATGTCCTGTTCATTTTTGGCAT
>NC_056517.1:37325201-37329728 GCF_014905685.2 Nematolebias whitei
ATATATATATATATATATATATATATATATATATATATAATTGCATTATTTTCAGCAGTTTTAAAGATATGAGGTTTCTAATGAGTAAAGCTGTGCATGCTCTTTGGGTCAGTGTGCGTTTGTCTCTGAATGCACCTAATAAGAAGTGTGTGTGTGTGTGTGTTCAACATGATAATTTCTCAGTTTATGTTGTGGCGGCAGTGGGGGGGGGGGGGGGGGGGGGAGGGGTAAACAGATAAGCAATCCTCAGTCCAATCCTTCATCCTGCTCTGATTATAAATCAGCTGGAGCTCTCAGAAGCAATCAGCAAGAGCAATCTGCAGCCGGCACAGACACCTTATCAATCAGAGGGGACCATCACACTGTCACACATACACTCACATCAACCACACACACACACAGGTTGCTGCAAACACAGCAACCTGCACACACTCTTGGACATAATGGCAGGTATACAGTATGCTGTAGTTCAACATCCTTACCCTTCAGCCTCTTTCCCACTTATAAAGTGTCTTAATTTCTGTTTGTGCTTTAAATTTTTATTTTCTTTCTCGTGAAACAGGATCACAACATGGGAGCTGTAAAAAGAGTTTCCTCTAGCGTGCATCCTGCCAGCCATAGACCACTGGAAAGCGAGAAGGATCACTCCTAATTACAGTCTAATATTAATAACAGAGAAAAATATTAATCTTGGAGGTAAACACCAAGCCGCTTAAAGGAAAATTGCAAATAAATCAGATTATCTTATAGGAATATCCTCGAAATGGGCTAGGGGGGTAATGAGAAACCTGGGCCCAACCTCCTTCCTCCTCACTCTCTGTCATTTCCCACTCCCCATTCTGCTGCCGGATTGAAAATACAAAATAAAAAAAAAGGTGTGATTGTGTGTACATGTCTGGTTGTGTGTTTGTGAGTATGTCTGTGTATTTATCAAGCTGCACTGCGACCCCCACCACCAGCATCACCTCCCTCCTTCCCTCTCCCTCTCTATCCTTCTCTCTACCGTTGTATTCATTTTTCACCTCCAATTTTATTTTTTCATCAGTTGAGTGGGCGCCGCCGAGCAGATTCAATTAGGTTCTGTGATTGGGCCGCTGGCATTCAGCGGGGTCACACAAAGGTTAAAGAATTCAGTGGCACAAACATGATTATGGTTCTGTAGCATTTGATCAGAAGTCAGGTTTGTCAAGGCAGAATGGAGCTCCTCGGTTTCTTGAACTGGGATGATCAGTGTGGCCTGTGTATGATGTGAGAGCCTTCCCGAGTGTTGCTGTAATTGATTCCTCTACTTAATGATAATTACATGCTGAAGAGGCTGAAAAAACTGCAGGCTTGCAAATAAAATGTGCACATACAGTACACCATGACAGAGAAGGACTCATATTTATTTATTATATTTGGATATTTGGTTCAACCAAGTTAAGTAAGGTCCTCTGGCAGGTTTCATCCAAAAGACTTCATCAGTCCGAGGAGCCACAAGGAACTCAGTCTTATTAACAGCACCTTCACATAGTGGATCAACCAGTTTGATGGTGCTCAGATGGTTTCTGAAGTCCGCCCTCTCCCCCGTCGACTTGTTTGAGGCAGTCATGGCCAAAGTGGTTCAAAACATCATTTTTCATCTTTTTTCCATCCATTTTTTTATTTATTTACTTGTTTATTTTTTATATTATATATATTTGTTATATTCAAAAAAATATATATAGTATTTCCACATTGCAATTTACCATAGAAATGCCATTTTCATAGCCAAAGATTGAACAAGTCTAGTATTTTAACAGTGACACAGGTTTTCTTTCATAAAATCACTTTGTCTCACTCACAGGGTTCACATTTATAAGATTCAAGCTCATGCAGTCGTTGGAACCTTAACAAATGTTCTTTAACGGTCAAAAATGGACATTTCTTCTTCAAAAACTCAACTAGTTTCACTCCACGTTTGGTAAAAGCAACACAAAAACTTCCATCACATTGTTGCAAGAAAAACTCTGCAGAGAGTGGTGAAGGCTGCACAGAAGTCTGTTGGAGTCAGCCTCCCCACCATCACAGACATCTACACCTCCAGATGCAGGAAGAGGGCCGCCGGCATCATGAAGGACCACACTCACCCAGCACACACACTTTTTGCCCTGCTCCCCTCAGGCAGGAGGTTGAGGAGCATTAAGTGTAGAACAACTAGACTGAGGAACAGCTTCTACCCTGAGGCTGTTAGACTCATGAATCTCTAACCAGAATAATCACTGTGAAAAATCACATCATGTTGCTGCTGATCTGTTTCATGTTGCTGCTGATCTGTTTCATGTTGATGTGTTCATTCATGCTCATCTGCTCACACAGACTCATGTTCAGGCTGCTGTTCGGCATATAGTTTTTGTACTTAGTGCTTAGTGTATTCTTAGTTTAGCGTATTTCTTAGTTCATATCTTAGATCTTATTACTGTTTTAATGTTTTTCTTTACAATGTATACTTTCGTTGGATGTAACTGGGACCCTGAGTACACAGTTTCGTTCCACCACATGTACCACATGTGGTGCGTATGACAATAAAGAAACCTTGACCTTGTAATCACTAAACTAAAATTAAAACATGTTGTGCCGTGCTCTTTAAATTAGTTATTGAATTAAGTGTTTACATCTGCAGGTGAACGTAGATGTTTAACAACCTGTTCAAATACACCAGAATGCAGGAAATGGCATCTACTTTAGTCAACATTTTTTGGGGCGGACCCCCAGACCCCCCCACCAGTGTCACCTCCACATTATAAATGCTTCTGACACCAATGACTTTATTATTTAATCTGCTGGTATAAACTTTTTGAAATTAAGATGAGGAGATTAGCTCACCTACAACAAAAACTACAACGTTAATGATTTATCATCCACACTGGGTGGAAATGTCACATTGCTTATTACAAATAAAACTGAATAAAGTTTTGCTAAAATGTCTTAATGAAATGTCTAAAATCAGTGAACAATGAAGTGAAATAAAGAATAACACAAAAGTTTTTTGACACAATTGTAATTTAAAATAAAATGCAAATTCATATTTCCAGTATATTAAAATGAAAGGCAAAATAAAATAAAGAAAAACCTGTTTAAATTTCAATGAAATTGTGTATTACATCAAATTTAAGTTGATGGTCATTGAGAATATTAGAAATGCTTTTAGTAAAACACAAGTATATCTAGGTTACACAGGAAAAAGTCCAAAATATTTTACAGAACTTTAATTTGTAAATTTGTTCATCTTCATCCCTTTTGAAGAAAGGGATGAAGATGAACAGTCTAAAATAACAAACTGAACAGAGGAATTAAGTTTAGTACATGATTTAATGAAAAAAAAAGAAAAAATAATAATAATGTGAGACAAGTTTCTATATTTTTTTAAGGTTGAGACAGTCTTAATCATAAAATGTTTGACAGTGGAGACTAACAAAGCACTTTGAAGTAAAAACCGAGGATTAAGTCTGGTTGGTTAAAAAACATGCACATTTGTAGACAATTACTCAAATGATCACACAGATCACATAGGATCAAATTCATTTACACTGACCTTTTATTTAGTATGTTTTTCAAACTATAACTGTGCTAGTAGTTAATGTCCACTATGTTTGTGTCCTCATAACTTCAATGAGTTCCTGGTTATATTTTGTGAACAAAACGACTTAGTGTGTGTGTGCACAGGTGGTGTACACCACTACCACACTGAGCATTATAAAAGACAGATATATGCACAGAATCATTCAATCTCATTCCATTTTTCTCTCTCTCACACACACACTCGCACATTTGGAGAGTAGCAGAGTAATAAAGCCCACCCTTGCAGTGAAATTAAAGCTAGTCAATGACACTGCGTGCTGAGTACACACTAAATCATTTTTATACTCGGATGAAACAGCCAACATCGTACTGGCTTTGGCACATGCATCCAATATCACCTAGAGACCAAAAAAATAAATAACCAAAAAATAACTAAATCAAATATCATATTGGATGTGTCAGATTCATGTCGGTACAAGAGATTGATACTAAATATAGGAAATATGGTACAATAAGAGCAAAAGATCTTTTTATATTCAAAATGACCGAACACAGAGCACATTATGAGATATTGGATTGATAACAGGCTGCGGTGCTGTTGTTCCCTGAGAATAATAGAACAATGACGCTGCTCCTGGGTAAGCAAAGATTGCAATATGATTCTAATGTGTTTTATAGACACGAGCCCTTCACTGGAAGGAAATTGTGTCAATAAATAAGCAGACTCGCATTTTAAAACAAAGGGAATCATGGTCGATGAAAAAAATTCATGCAGACATGAACTGCAAGGGGGTTTTGTTACTATCAATAGCACGCTCAAGCGTCTTCATACACCTGCACATGTTGTAAGATCAAAACCCTCAGGTTATATCTGACTGCTCTTTTAAACACAATACACTTTAGTTAACACCAGTGCCTTAGATGTCTGTCTGTCTGTCTGTCTGTCTGTCTGTCTGTCTGTCTGTCTGTCTGTCTGTCTGTCTGTCT
>NC_056517.1:37329828-37336508 GCF_014905685.2 Nematolebias whitei
TATATATATATGTGTATATATATATGTATGTATGTATATATGCATGTATATGTATATATATGCACATATATATATACTGTATAATATATATAGTTTAATATTTACAATATATACAGGTCTCTCTTGAAAATGAGTCCTCGTGACTCAGTGAGACTAACCTGTATGAATAAAGGTTGAATGAATGTTTTAACGTGATTTACTTTTAAAACTTTACTTGGAATACCTAAAAATAGTTTATCTTTACAGTGTAATTTCTTATCACACAATATCGCTGCTTTCACGTCACGACTGTATTACCTTCCACCTACTGGAAGTGGCCTGGCAGGTCAGTAGGTTTTGTGTTCAGCATAGCTTGGTGGTGTTACTAGAGTTGCTCTGACCCTAGTGTTGAAAGTAAAAGGGATCGTTGTCCCAAAATATTGGTCAAAATTGCACATTTTCTTATATGATCAACTCACAATAGAAATGTGTTGTTCAGTGCTTGTTTTGCAGCCAAAATGTATTGTATTTTGAGAGCATTATGGGTAGTGAAGTCATTGTGTTTGTGTTCTTTTTCTAGAAGAAACTGCTGAGGATGGCGAGAGACCTCCACGTTCCTCCTCCAGGGCTGCACTCAACCTGACTGACCGAGAGCTGACTGACAGCAAGAGGACTGACCGTGAGTCCACACACACGCTGTAAACACTCCAACATACAAACCACAACACTCATATAAGCCTCTCCTGTATTCCAAGTTATCGTTTATCTGTAGCTCTCCCTAAGATAAGACTCTTAACGTGTGTGTAACGTGTGAACGCTGCTCGCTAGCCGTCATGACCCACTTTAATCGTTTCCATCTGACAGATAGAGAAAGAAGAAAGCAACAACGAGGACAGAGGGGAGTGGAACGGAGAGGGAAAAGTTGAGTGTTGTGGATATTACCAGGCAATGTCCAGGCCCTAGATTATTTTTTAATCAAATCAGTTTGCGTGCTTGTAATTTATAAGCGCCTTGCATTAATCTTTTCTCGTTCTTGTGCCCTCTCCGATGACATATTAATTTTTCATAAGCGCAGGATTAGATGGGGGGTCGCGTATATGTTTTTCTAATATTGCGCTGCATCCCTGCAACCCTCAAATTAGATTTTTTTCCCCAAACAACCCTCCTGTATTTTTTTTCATTCTCTCCCTATCTTTTTCTTATTTCAATCCAAAACTTAATTGTTGTCCAATATGTGATCCTTTCACGTGCGTAGAAAAATAGCACTGGATAAAAACGGAAAGAGGAAACCTTTTATTCTACGAATGGAGAGGGTGCGTTGAGAAGGGGGTAACAATCCATACAAGATGGTGTTGTGTTATTTTGGGGAGAGGTATGGAGCCCTTTGCTGTGAGGCTGTGGTCACGATAGCTGTGGCTTTGTTATATTTGATTTGCCCAAATAAGAATTCATCTGGTCTTCTTATGTATGAGATGGAAATCCATGACTGGGAATGAATATTGCATGGGGTTTTTCTGCACCTTCTTTTTCTTCCCGCATTGCATGGGGTTCTCATTTTTTCTCCCTTTACCGTACTAATGTCTCCTTTTTCTTCTTCTTACCTCCAACCGACATACACACACCTTGCTATTCTTACTCTCTATCCATCTGAAGCTCCCTCCTCACCTTCTCTCCCTAGTATGCCATACCTAGCTTCATAATGTGAGGTTCAATGAGGCAGAAGGAGAGCTGAGTGAGGCTGGGGCCTATTATTTTAGCTAGTCGTCTATCTTTCAGCTCTGTCTTTCTGACAGCGCCGTCTGACCGACCAGTGGGGAACCACCCGTTCATGCATTCACCACTGCCGGTTACCACCAGTGTCATTTAGCATCACTGAACACATGCAAAACAGCAACAGCGACAGGACGTCCAGGTCCCTCGTACGCTGAATTGTGCTTTTGTGCCACGTTCGTGTGTTTTTGCGTGTGCTGTGTGAATGCAGAAAAGCTTGTTTAGCATCAGAACCATGTGGCAAATTAAACATTATTGACTTAAAGTGTCAGTTTTAAAGTAAGAAAACAGTTGCAGTGTTTAAAAGAACAATAAAGTATTTTAAGGCTAAGCCAGAGTAAGTGAACCCAACTGTTTTTGTTTCATTTATTAGGTTAATGTTAATATATCTGGTGGTTATGGGTGTACTATTTATTTTAAATATATAAATATATAAGCATTATATTAGTTGAAGCAATTGGCTTATGCAACAGAATCAGTAGACACATTTTTCAGTCCTTCACAATAAAAGTTTCAAACACGCACAGTGAGCGTTAACCTCGAAAACCTGTTTATTAGCATCTGAAATATGTTCAGATAGTTTACATTATGGATACTGCAGCCTAGAAGGGTTTAGACATTAACACAGTGTATGCACAGTATTTGAGACTCTTATTTTGAAGGACTGGAACTGTGTCACTGATTCAGCTAAAATACTTTATTTTGTTATCACAGTTCACTTGGTCAAAGTCAAGTCTTGACTTTTTTTTTCCCCTATTGTTTTTTTATTTAATAATACTTACACTTTAATCTAAAAATAATAAAAAACATAAATCTCTTAGCTAGTCTGGAATGCCAAAAATGGAAGTGCTCTTGTTTTATTTTGCATCCGGATTAAAAGTGGCTTCAGAAAGTCAAATTCCACAAAATGCAAAGGTCGTCCCGTTGCATTGTGTTGTTGTTCTGAAGTCTTGTATTTTTTAAGTAGGCACCTTTCCCTAAACCCAAATCTCAGACCAGCTTATAATATTTGACTGTGTGTGTGTGTGTGTGTGTGTGTGTGTGTGTGTGTGTGTGTGTGTGTGTGTGTGTGTGTGTGTCCATATGGAGATCTTCAGGAAAAGGATTACAGTGTGGCCAAGTGAGCAGTGTGCTTGTGCACTTCATCTCCAAGACCAAACTAGTTTAAACAAAGAGGGGGAGACAAACATGGATTAAAAGAGTTGGACAGAAAAAAAAAAAAATGGCTGAAAAAATAGAAGGGGAGGGTCTAGAAAAGACAGAACGCTGTTTTCTTTTGCTTTACTTACGTTGTCTTTTTTTTTTTAATCCAATGTCACTTTAGATTAATTATAATCCATGTTACATTTTTCATGCAAATGTTTTTGATTTGGATTACTTCCAGATAGCTTTGTGCTCTTTGTGTAGATGGCGCATGTCGCCACCATAGCTCAGGGGCCCACTTCTTATAAATAACCAACTAAACAAAGGCCGCGGCTCAGAAATGAGCCTGTCAGACAGCGTAAGGAAATTAGATATCTCTACCTGCTTTAAATTAGAAAAGGAAATTACTCATTATTCTTGCAGTCAAATGGTATCTGTTATGTTGTGTACCATTTTGTGTCGTTAGGGAAACAAATGCAGTCACATGCAAACAAAATCCTATGCTAAATATTCCATATTAGCTTGGTTATGGTTAGAATCATGTTTAGCATTATGCATGTGCATGAATCTTGCATATTTGCTAAACTTGAGAGCAGTAATGTGCTTCCTTTCTGGCTCTTCAAGATGAGATTAAAATATATTAAAGATATTAGCATGTTTAATTACAAGCCCGCAGCGATTCTTTTGTGCATGTGTTTTTCTTTGTAACGACAGCTTGTTGAATGTCGCTGACAATTTGTCAAATGTGACAAGGCCGTGCTCATATTTATCTCTCATTAGAGCACTAGGTGGAGATGGAAGCAAGAGGAAGGCGAGTCATTAAAAAAGCACAAACTATAGAAGACAGCTGCTGTTTAATTGCCTTTCTCTCCCCCCACTCTCCGTTTGACCATGTCTGTGCCTCTCTCCATTTTGTTTCTTCTACGTCTATCTCTTTGTGTACTTCCCTCCGGCTAGATCTGGGCCTGCTGAGTGCTTCGGTGGGAGTTTGAGGTTCAGAGTGTGTTGCTGTAATGTTATCAGGTGACCAGAGGTCAGCCTAATGCGTAACCCCAGAGCAGTGGGCCAGTAAATCATGCTGGTCTGCCCTCGCTGGCCCACTTTGGCCAGCTCTCCCTCCTAGATTTACTGCTCCGTAACGCTCGCCAGTCTGCCAAGGATCAGAAAAGCTAAATTGAATACTAAATCCAAGCCACCCAGCCCCCTTTGCTCTGTGTTTGTGGGTGTTTTTGTGTTTTCATGACATGAAAAGATAGGAATGGGATCGACTGTGGGATTGTTCTGGCACGGTTTAGAAACGATAAAAAAAAGCAATCCAAGAAGAAGAAAAAAAAATTGGCTTTTGAAAGTTCCTTTCTGTTAATGATGTTGATTTTATGTAAATGCATCGTCAGGAAGATGTGAAAATTCAATAATATACTTTCTCATGTAAAATATTAATTTTGTTGGATCACATTTTGAAATATTGTTGCAGTGTTGCTACTTTTCAGGTAAAACATCTTGTAGCTAAACTATACAATAAAATGAGATTAAAGAAGAGTGATAAATCTCTCGTCTTTAATCTCGTTTTCTAGTTCGTCCCACTTCTTCCCATTTTTTGCTCTTTTGGTTCATTGTGCTGCGCTTGTCTCCATTTGATTGTCCTTCTGCATAAGTGCAGCTGAGGTTGTGTGCTTGTGTGTGTATTTGCAGCTCTGCACATGCCATTGACAGTTGCAAATAAAGATGGGTGGTGTGCACTCCCCTTTCTCCCCCTGCAATGCAAAAGGGCTCGAGTGTCATAAATCACCTTTTGATTTATCTAATCAAGCAAGGTCCTGCTCCGTGCAGACATTTGTCATTGGTGGAGTTTCAAGAGAGATTCTGAGAAGTGGAAGAGGGGCAGTTGATTTTTTTTTATGTTTTACTCCCTCCATTTGGTGAACGAATGAACCGAAGGTGGGGAGCATAGGAAAGGACAGTCGTTAAATGTGTTTTTTTTTTTCAGTCTTAATGATCTTTCGTGAAATAGTTCTGCAAAATAGCCACAAAGAATAGTCTATCTTTAAGCTGCCTTTGGCCATTAAAAAAATCACAAATGGAAACGGCCACGTCCTGCACAGACATGCACTTTCAGAATAAAAGCATGCAGTGCACAACCCAAACAAAACTCAGCTGCTTTTACGTATTACACTAAACATTGAATGTGTGACAGATGTGTCGTAACATTCTCAATACTATTTGTGTATGTGTTCAGCATGCAGAGCAAGATGGTCACAAAATTTGGTATTGCCTCAATTTTCCATTGTTTAGCATATACTGCTAGCTTAAGAAGAATACCACGCACATTTGAGAGTTGTTGTTTTGGCTTTGAACGATCAAGGCTGGGTTGTGGCAGAAAGTGTACATGGTTACTTCATCACGTTATTGAGCCTGTCTTACCTGTTCACATCAGTCATTTTCGATCTACTACCTCACTTTGCGGCACAATAACACTTCAGGGGTGGGTTGGCTTCGACCCCTCTTGCTGCCTGGGTCGGGTCAAAAATCACATTGAGGCAGCCAGAAGGTGTCCAAGTCCCGGCTTGAAGTGTTTTCTGAAAGTGCCTTTTATAGACACAGGAAAATTCTTCTTTTTCTTTATCTATCACACATCCCCACGTTCTTTCTTGAGACCTTTTTACGTTTATTTGCTTTGTAGAGGGCAAGAATGTTAAACGGGTTAAAAAGGCATGTACCTATGTATGTATGTATGTAAAGTATTTATGTATCTATGTATCTGTGTATGTATGCAAGTGTGTATGTACTGTATGTATGTTTGTATGTATGTGTGTGTGTATGTATTTTAGGGCTGAACAATTAATTGCATTTGCAATAGTATTGCGATATGCTAAAACGAGATTTTCTAATCGCGTAGGCTGCAATTTGATTGGTCACGTGATCTGGTTATGTGACTTGCAAGTGAGCGGAGCAAAGCTTAGCAGGGAGCGGGAGAAGTCAACGCTGCGCTTTAACTGGTTTCACTATGACGTCAGGCTCGACAAAAACTGATTCATCTGAATGTTTGGTACCAAAGAGGAGCAGCACGTCCGTTGTTTGGAATTATTTCGGCTATAAAAAAGAAGATGCTACGCAACGACGTGTTGTGCAGAACCTGCCTTGCTGCTGTTTGTTGCTACCTCTCGAGGAAACACCACAAATCTTTATCAACACTTAAAAAAACACCAGGAAACCATTTTTGATAGTTGCACGGCTGGAATGTCAACAACCAGTGCTTCAACTTCAAAATAAGCAAAGTATCAGCCGACAGGGATCACTGACCGAACTGGTCGAAGGTATTACTCCGTATGAACATAATTTGAAACGCACATGGAAATAACTCGAGCAATAACGGAGTTCGTAGCAAAAGAAATTATGCTCATTAATATATCATTATATATCATATACATAATATCATTTATAAGCCTGGGTTTGTGGCTTTGGTAAACACAGTGGATAAGCGGTACAGAATGCCCTCGTGCACACATTTTAGCTAAGTTGCTGTCCCAGAGCTACACAAAAAATGTAGAAACTGTGTTGCAGCGGAGCTGAAAACAACTGAAACAGATTGATGTATTGTTTGTGTTTGTTGAAAAATACATGGGAAGAAGACATTGAAAAATAATTGCATAATAAATCACAATATTGAGTTAAAAAAAATTGCAATTAGAATATTTTCCAAAATCGTTCAACCCTAATGTATGTACTGTATGTATGTATGTATGTATGTACTGTATGTACTGTATGTACTGTATGTACTGTATGTGTGT
>NC_056517.1:37336518-37364441 GCF_014905685.2 Nematolebias whitei
TGTATGTATGTATGTATGTATGTATGTATGTATGTATGTACTGTATGTAAAGTATGTATGTATGCATTTAAGGTATGTATATATATATGTCTGTATATACAGTATACACATAAATGTATATATTCATACACAAATACAGACTTTTATGTTTTTATAGGGCAGAGTTTGGTTTGTTTGTTCGTGTGCATTTGTTTGTTTTACAGGTATTTGTATCCTTGAGACATTTTCTACATTTTGAATTTAATCCCTTGCTTCAAAAACAGCTGTTTATTGGCTGTCAGGACAAGCCATCCAATGCTCTTTGGAGACCAGAGAGGAAACAGTTCTTTCAACATCCAGGGCTGACCAACTATTTTATTCATTTGTGTTTTATAAACACTGATGAAAGCACTAGGTCAAAGTCGCATATAAACCAGCTGCACACACACGACACAACAGCACACATTACACAAACATACATTTACATTCAGCATGATGGTAATCAATGATGATGTGTGGGCCCTTTCCCCCTGCTGTATTGTAAATGTGTGTGCAGACTCTTGTCCGACAATCGCCTCATCTCCTTTCTCAGGGATGTAATTTAGTTGCAAATTGACTGGAAGACGGAGGCAAAAATTGAAAGCTGAAATTAGAAATGGTTATAATAAATATGGTAGGCGAGATGCAGGCTTTGGTTAGGTCAGATGATGTGATGGGTGCTTCTACCCTGGGCCAATCTCCACAACAATGGAGTGTCAGTGTCCTGACACGACATGCACACAAACACACACACATATACCTATATATATATATATATATATATATATATATATATATACACCACACATACACGTACACACATGTGCAAGCCCTGCAGGGGCCATCACAAGTAGTGGAAGACAAAATTACCTCGCTCTTGCGTTGCAGAGTAATTCTCGGATGTTCTTGGAAATTCACATTGTGCCCTTGTGTGTGTGTGTGTGTGTTTTTTTTTCTTTTCCTTTTTCTCTCATCTCTCTTTCTTTCTTTACTCCCACCCTCCCTCCCTCTCTCTTGTCACTTTCCTTGACAGGCCAATATTTCAGGCTCCAGATATAGGGGATTACAAATAAAATAAGTGGAACGCCTACTTAATGCAACAGAATTAAAATGCATGAACGGGCCGGAGGAATTGATATGCGTCCAATACAAACACGAGCCACAGAATAATATGAAATACAAAATGTTTTTTTTTTTTTTCAACCCCCTCTCCCTGTATCAGTGCTTTGATTTCCCTTTTTTTCCATTTGTGCATCTAGCGTGAAGCGTTGATTCGCAAGAGTGAGGCTCACATATTGCCTTGAGTGACCAGACAAGGGAGGGGACGCAAGGGGAAGGGGGGTGGGTGTGTGAGGGCTTAGGAAAAGATGGAGGAAGAAGAGGGAGGGAACAAGAGAGGGAGAGTTGCTGTGTCTTTGTGTTGAACAGAATGGGTAAATTGCAGTGGCAGAGTAGAGCAGGGGCTGCACGGCTGGTATCTTAGGATGAGGCTAATGAAAGATTTATCAGTGGCTGCAGCATTTACTAAATACAACCAGAGGCTGATCTCTCCACATTGAGCCCTGCTGTTAATGTCGCTCACTCACACAAACATACAAACAGACACACACTGCTACTGTACCACCAGCCGTGACCAAGCCCCGAAAATTTAGCATCTTACACAGACACTGGAGTTGTTGAGGCGGTCGGGGAAATGTATATGAACTAATGAAGTGTATAATATTACCATAACATTTAATGTATGTCGTGCTGTGATAATGAGCCTGCCTGAGTTTTTCCCATTTTACATGTCCTCCGGCCAGAATCGTGTCACCATATATGAATATGAATTATACAGTTCATGCTTTTATTCGAGCTAATGTTTTTTTTTTTTTAATAGTCAAATCATTTTTTGAATCATCACCTATGCCCCACTGAATGTTAATTTGGTATACTTGTTTATAGTACATGCTAGATTATTTGTAAATCAATACTAGTATAATCAATTCTCATGCAAAACAGCCTCAGTATGTCATTTTTATACCAATATATTTTCTCACATTTGTCAGTTTTATATATTTATGTTAAGATTAATATTCCATTTGTAAATGAGATTAAATACCTTGAACCCATCATGTTATTCTGACCCATTCCACATTTCAAACAGGCTCAGTTCTGAAAAATACATCAGTCATAATTCCATTAATATTTTGTATTGCATGGCATATTTTGGATATTGGATTTTAAATATATATTGTAAAACTATTGATAAAGTGTTAATGCAAACTAATGTTAAATTGTAAAAATCTAAAAGCAGTTTCTTAAACGTTTTCTTTTATTTTTATGTCTTGTAGGTGGGGGTGCCATGTCTAAAGAGGTGACTAGGCCAAACGCTACAGTTAAACATTCCCTCCTGCCAGATCGACAAATTGAGAGTCCACCCAAAAGGCCAAAGTCTGCTGAAGGGAAAACCTCTAGCAACGACCAGGTAAGGGTTTACAGCAAATCAATAAATAACCTGCTAGCATTTTGGTTTGTTTCCAAGCAATTTAAAAATAGTTTATTCTAGCTGATCCTCAAAGTAACAGTTTGTACAGCTTGACCATGGACATATACGCCTCACTTAGCCAAAACAAATATTTTATGGGGTTTATCTGTTTGGGGTAACATTCTATCTTTGTAGCTCAACTACTTGGTGGAACTTGTCATTGCATGTACAGTGCGCTAATAGCTAATGAGGCAGGCTCATAAGCACTAATGAAATCTAACCTTGACTGTCACTGTGGGATGAGCTAATGGGAAGATACTTAACTGTAAGAAGCAAAAATGCTTAGCTAAGCATTTAGCAGTTGCTGGCGCCAGCTTTCATTCAAAGGGTTAAATGCATCCCACCATTCCCTCTCTGTCAGAGCTTTTTAACATCAAGCACAAAAGCCAGCCTTTGTGTTCTTAAGTAGAATACCAGCACTAGCCTTAGGCCTCCCTCTCTGCTTCTTTTCCCTTTTTTGCATCTCTTTAAATTATATGTGTTTTTAAATTAGATTATGAAGTATTAGCTCGTCTGGTTCTGGGACTTTCAAGGAGGGAGGACTTAGTCATTTCAGAAATGGATTCTATTAAAACAGGTGGTAGAGAGTCTGCTATGCTCAGAGTACTTCATGTAATGAGGGCAAGACATAGCTTGGGAGGGTACACACCTTTATCATCTGTAATCTCCTGATTAGAAATTTGGGCCAATCGTGTTTTCTGCTAATAAAATTGCATGACTTGGGAAACTTAAGTGAATTGCATAGAACATGGTTGATTTACATTTTGTGCATTCGGGTGGCCGTCTGATAAGGCGGAGAGGTGTGAAAGAACAAAAACCAAACCCCCAAAAAAACCTACATTTTCATTTGGTTTAGCAAGTTTAGCCTCTAAATGTTGTTGGTAAATATCTTGGCAAAACCTTTTGTAAATAATGCTATTTTTGTTGAGTACTGTAATGCAAAATCAATTCTTTACTCAGATACATTTTTTTGGTTGTTTTTCAGATTCAGCAATGTCCGTATTGCAACTATAGCAGTAAAGATGCCAACCGCATGCAGCTCCATGTGATGTCCCAGCATTCCATGCAGCCAGTGATTCGCTGTCCACTATGCCAGGACGTCCTAAGCAACAAAATTCACTTGCAGCTGCATCTTACGCATCTTCATAGCGTGGCTCCTGATTGTGTGGAGAAGCTGATTATGACGGTAGGGATCGGTACTTGTGCATTTAAAACCAAAATGTACATCTGTTTCTGAAATGTGTTACACATTATAGCTAAATATTTTAAAATATGTTCTGTACAAGGATCATACCGTTATAATACTGAGGTCAGAAGTTACTGATTTTGTATATTTTGATATAATGTTCCTTCCTATGCATTCAATAGTTCCCCCTTCGCTGAATATTCACTTTTATTTCAAATAAAAAACGTGTAATACTTTCTAAACATTAATTGTTTGTATATTTGGTAGCTTTGGAAGTTATTATAAATCAGCACTAAATATATATTTTTTGATCTTTAAGGTTGTTGGACCTGAAACAGCCACTACAAATAGTGTAATGCACCCCCAGACGGGACAAGGAAAAATGGTGTCTTTAATGGATTCTCCCACTTCTCTTACTGATAGATCTGGACATTTTCAAGGTATGTAAGCTGTGTTTTGAAGAATTTCACTTTTTATTTTAACTTTTTTAAACAATTGAAACATATGTATGTGCATGCACTACAGTATGCAGTACTGTATAATCATCAAGGATACTGTGAATAATACTTCAAATTGTTATTTTATTTTTGTAGGAAATGTTTTAAAGGACGAGTTGAGCAGTCAAGACAAGAATGAATTAGACCAGCAAGGTGAAGAACTCAAGCCCCCAAAGGAGGCCTCTGAAGCTCCTGACTGGAAGAGAGCTGCTGGGCTAGGACATGACAGCAAATCACCTGAAAACCTACAAGACCACCTCAGTGAGCTCCAAAAACTCCATCAGCAACAACAGCAGCTCTCTGTATCTGATCGCCATGTCTACAAATATCGCTGCAACCACTGCAGCTTGGCATTTAAGACCATGCAGAAGCTACAGATACATTCTCAGTACCATGCTATCCGGGCAGCCACTATGTGCAGCCTTTGCCAACGAAGCTTTAGGACTTTCCTGGCCCTCAGGAAACATTTGGAGAATGGACATCCTGAACTTACTGAAGCTGAGGTACAACAATTAATTGGAAATCTGCCATTAAATGGTGATATCACTGAGAGTGAGGCCAGGGCCTTAGAGGAAGCTCAGGCTTTTGAACATGACTTGGACAAAGATGATGAAATAGATCAAGAAGAAAAACCCAGTCCTACAGGAAGTGACAGTAGCTCTCTACTGGATGATTTGGGGGCAGAACCAAAACGAACCTTGCCATTTAGAAAAGGGCCCAACTTTACAATGGAGAAATTTTTGGATCCCTCTCGACCTTATAAGTGCACAGTATGTAAAGAGTCATTTACCCAGAAAAACATCCTTCTGGTGCACTATAATTCTGTTTCACACTTGCACAAATTAAAAAAGGTCCTTCAAGAGGCTTCAAGCCCTGTCCCACAGGAAACAACTAACAGCACTGACAACAAGCCATTCAAGTGCAGTATTTGTAATGTTGCTTACAGCCAAAGCTCAACACTTGAAATTCACATGAGGTCAGTACTCCACCAGACCAAAGCCAGAACTGCCAAAACTGACACAGGCAGCAGCAGTACCACTGGATGCAGTGGTCCAGCACCTGCAAAAAGTCCAGGCCCAAGTGCACAAGGAAATGCTAGTATTTCAGAAACTGCTAGAAGTGGGACACCATCCTCTAACAAAGAAAATAATGTAGAACCCAAAGAATCCATGAGCAACACTACAAAACAAACTTCTACTACAGACCATGTTTCAGCACAGGCAAACACCCACCAGTCAGCACAGTCCTCAAGCCAGCTGCAGCTACAGCTTCAGCATGAACTCCAGCAACAGGCTGCCTTCTTCCAGCCTCAGTTCCTGAACCCAGCTTTCTTCCCACATTTTCCAATGACCCCAGAAGCATTGCTACAATTTCAGCAGCCTCAGTTCCTCTTCCCCTTCTACATACCAGGAGCAGAATTCAGTATTAATCCAGAACTTGCGCTCCACTCAGCAGCAGCTTTTGGGATGCCAGGTCTTACAGGATCGTTCCTTGAGGACCTGAAGCAACAGATGCAACAGCAACACCAATTACAACAGGCTCAAGCCCAACAGCAGGCTCAGCAACAACAACAGAATCAAGCTTCCCATATACAGACACAAATCCAGCAGCAGAAACACCAGCAACTTCAGAACCACAAATCCAAACTAGAATCTAATCATGTGTCAGTTTCAGAACGGCAGTTGTCAGTGGAGGCAGAAGAACGCTTAGAAAAACAAGAAAGCAGGGCAAAGATGGAAACGGGAGGAGATTCTGTGAGTGATGGAGTAAAAGACAAAGATGCTAAAAAGTCCAAATTCCCAGAGCCACTGATTCCTCCCCCACGGATTGTATCAGGAGCAAGGGGTAATGCAGCCAAAGCTTTATTAGAGAATTTTGGATTTGAGTTGGTCATTCAGTACAATGAAAACAGACAGAAAAACCAAAAGAAAAACAAGGATGGAGTAGAACAAGTGGAGATGAACACTGATAAGCTTGAGTGTGGGATGTGTGGAAAACTATTCTCTAATATGCTCATTCTTAAAAGCCATCAGGAGCATGTGCACAGTCATTTTTTTCCATATGTTGAACTTGAAAAGTTTGCTCAACAGTACAGAGAGGCATATGACAAACTCTATCCAATAAACCCTGCTTCACCTGAAACTCCTCCACCTCCACCACCACCACCTCCTCCTCCTCCACCACCTCCTAGTGCTCCAGCTCCTGTATCGGCTCCTCAGCCTCCTTCTTCTTCAATGACTAAGCCTCAAACACCAGCACCTTCTCCAGTTCCTGTTGCACATCAGACAGCACATCAACCTTCTATCCAAACCCAGCCACCTCAGCCCCCACCCCCACCTCCACCACCTACTGCTCCACCTGCACCACCTCAAGTCCAGCTTCCCGTCCCTTTAGACCTGCCCCTTTTCCCACCTTTAATGATGCAGTCTGTCCAACACCCAGGCTTGCCTCCTCAGCTAGCTTTGCAGCTACCTACTATGGACTCACTTTCTTCAGACCTTACACAACTCTGCCAGCAGCAGTTGGGTCTTGATCCTAACTTCCTTCGCCAGTCTCAATTTAAGCGACCACGCACCCGTATAACTGATGAGCAGCTTAAGATTCTTCGTGCAAACTTTGATATCAACAATTCTCCCAATGAAGAGCAAATTCAAGAGATGTCAGAGAAGTCTGGTTTGCCTCAAAAAGTCATAAAGCACTGGTTTCGTAACACTCTTTTCAAAGAAAGGCAGAGGAGTAAAGACTCACCATACAATTTTAACATTCCTCCTATTACTACATTGGAAGATATTAGAATGGAGCCTCAGGTCAGTGCACATGAGTACTATAGAACTGACTCAGCCCTGAACAAGAGGTCCTCTAGGACCAGATTCACTGATTACCAATTGAGGGTACTTCAAGATTTTTTTGACACTAATGCCTACCCAAAGGATGATGAGATTGAGCAGCTTTCAACTGTACTCAATTTACCAACACGTGTCATTGTGGTGTGGTTTCAAAATGCCCGCCAGAAAGCTCGTAAGAGCTATGAGAACCAGGCAGATTCTAAAGACAATGAGAAAAAAGAGTTGACCAACGAGCGATACATCAGAACCAGCAACATGCAGTACCAGTGTAAAAAATGCAACATTGTGTTCCCACGTATCTTTGACCTTATCACTCACCAGAAAAAACTCTGCTATAAGGATGAAGATGAGGAATGTAATGAAGACAACCCTTGTGAGGAATACATAGATAATTCTGAACACATTTCCATCAAGGGTATTCACCTACCTTTAGAGTTAACAAAACAATTCCAAACAGGAACTTCCACCAGTTCTGGATCAAGCTCACCTGTGATGGCCTCTCCCCATACTTCAATGGGAAAAACTTCCCCTAAGCCAGATTTTGGAAGTGAAACAGAACTGAAACAAGCTGAGACATCCCCCTCACCAGTAGTTAAGTCACTACCAGAACCAAGACCATCTAAAGCTTGCACACCTCAACCACCTCCTCAGAAAGTCCCTCAACCACAGCTGTCAAGACCGCATTCCCAACCTCAGGCAGCTACAGTGCCCTCAAGTCCACTTTCCCTGGCACTTTCCTCACTCACAAACAGTCTGCCCCACCAATTACTTCAGTACCAGTGTGAACAGTGTAAAATTGCATTCCCTAGTGTGGAGCTATGGCAGGAGCACCAGCACATGCATTTCTTGGCTGCCCAGAACCAATTTCTTCACTCTCAGTTCCTTGAAAGACCCATTGATATGCCTTATATGATATTTGATCCCAACAACCCCCTAATGGCTAGCCAATTATTATCTGGGGGGCTCACCCAAATGCCCTCCCAGGGTAGCTCTAGTATGGCCTCAGCCACAGGCTCTGGCACAATGAAGAGAAAATTAGATGATAAAGAGGACAATGCTAATGATAAAGATGGTGGAAACAGTAGTGAAGAGCAACACAGAGATAAACGTTTGAGAACTACCATCACACCAGAACAATTAGAAATCCTTTATGACAAATATCTTCTTGACTCTAACCCAACCAGGAAGATGCTGGACCACATTGCACGAGAGGTTGGTTTAAAAAAGAGAGTTGTGCAAGTGTGGTTCCAAAACACTCGTGCAAGAGAGAGAAAGGGACAGTTCAGGGCTATAGGGCCCTCCCAGTCCCACAAGAAATGTCCATTTTGCAGAGCATTGTTTAAGGCTAAATCTGCACTAGATAGCCACATACGATCGAGACACTGGCATGAGGCTAAGCAGGCAGGCTTTAGCCTGCCGCCAAGTCCAATGATGAATCAAGACAATGAAAGAGGGGAAAGTCCAAATAAGTATAATTTCTTTGACTACCCACAGCTGCCTACTAAGACTGAGCCAAATGAGTATGACCTGCCCGCTGCATCCTCAACTCCAGTCAAACCATCTGAGGCACAAGTAAAAAACTTCTTAAGCCCTTCATCCTTAAAAGCTGAAAATTGTGATGAATCTGAAGGGCCTAATAATAATTCAGCAGAAACTTCCTCTTATGATCTCATTAAGATGGACTTTGATGAGACATCATCAATTAATACAGCCATCAGTGATGCTACAACTGGTGATGAGTGTAATAACAATGAGGTTGAGAGTCTAACTGCCAATGGGGGAGACAAGCTTAGTGACAACAAAAAAGGTCTGGTGCCAAATTTTGATGGTGTAAATGATAGGTTCCAGTTCAGTATGGTGAGCCCTGCACTCAGCTTTTCTGGAAAAGACTGTGACTCTTACTTTAGCTCCAGAGATGATGAAATGGATGAAAACAATGACATGAGTGAATCATCAAGCCTTGCTGATCCCAGTTCTCCTAGTCCCTTTGGAGCAGGTAACCCTTTCAACAAATCTGGAAAAGCCAACAACGGTGGGGAGCGGCCAGGCCACAAACGTTTCAGGACCCAGATGAGTAACCTTCAACTTAAAGTACTCAAAGCCTGTTTTAGTGACTATCGCACACCTACAATGCAAGAGTGTGAGATGCTGGGCAATGAGATTGGACTTCCAAAACGTGTTGTCCAGGTGTGGTTTCAGAATGCCCGTGCAAAAGAAAAAAAATTCAAGATTAACATTGGAAAGCCATTCATGATAAGTCAAGGTTCACCAGATGGACCCAGAACTGAGTGCACACTGTGTGGTGTAAAGTACACTGCCCGAATGTCTGTTAGAGACCATATTTTCTCTAAACAGCACATTGCAAAAGTGCAAGAAACTTTAGGAAATCAGGTGGATAGAGAAAAGGACTACCTAGCACCGACCACTGTACGTCAGCTGATGGCTCAACAAGAGATTGATCGTATGAAAAAAGTTGGTGAAGGACTCAGTCTGCCTAGCCAGCAGCAACAGACTTCAGTGGATAACAACAGTGCACTACATGGACTCAGCCTACCCTCAGGCTATCCAGGGTTGTCTGGCCTTCCACCAGTGTTACTACCTGGAGTAAACGGACCATCATCTCTTCCTGTTTTTCCACCCAATACACCTGGTGAGTTGGTATGACAAACATTAAAAAAACAGATTAGAAGCTTTATAAACTGAACTTTATCATGCACTGTTTTATTTTACAATGTTATTGTTATTCTGTATTCCAACGTTTTTTTTTTTTTTTCCAAAAAAGTATTTTCAAAACTATTGTAACAATTTAAAAGAATGGTGATATGTGCATGCACAATGTCAGCTAAAAAGTTGAATAGCTAATTGTAAAATTAGAGACTTTTTTGCCAAATTACCTAAGTAATGTATTTGTTCCCTCTTTTGTGGGTTTGTTATTTTTATATTTAATACAATCTACATTTTAATTTATTTTAAAGCGCATGTGACAGTTTTGATCCATAACAAAGTCTTAACAAGAAAGTTAAAAACTCAGCCAGTGATAGCATATTTATCTTATACTAATAAATTTCCATAGTGATTTGGGTTTGACTATTTAAATATTGAATATTTCCATATTTATATACCACTGTATTTCAGCTTTAGCGTCTCCTGGTGCTGGCATGCTTGGGTTCCCTACACCAGCCACCCCCTCTCCTGCCATGTCTCTCAGCACTACCCCAACCAAGACTATTCTGCAGACTCCTCCTCCTCCTCCTCCACCTCCTCTTCCTCCTCCTGTTCCCTCCACACCTTTGGCAACCGTAAACCATACAGAGCAGCAAGGTAAAGACTCAGAGAGAGGCAGTGTCAAGAAACCGGGAGACAAGCCACTTCAAATGAAGGTAAAGGACAGAGAGAATGAGAGCGGCTCACGCCCAGACACCCCCAGCATGGCCAAAACAAGAGAAAAACAAAGTCAAGCACCAGGGAAACCAGGAAGTGAAACTTCCTTGGATGCTTCACAGCTTCAAGCACTTCAGAATGCTCTTGCTGCAGGTGATCCCAGCTCTTTTCTGGGGGGACAGTTCTTGCCCTATTTTCTCCCTGGATTTCCCAATTGCTTTACTCCACAGCTTCCCAGAGGGGTTCAGACTGGGGGCTATTTTCCACCATTGTGTGGATTAGAAAGCCTGTTTCCATATGGGCCAGCAGCGGTTCCACAAGCTGCCATGGCTGCGGGTCTCTCCCCAACTGCTCTCCTGCAACAGTACCAGCAGTACCACCAGTCCCTCCAGGATTCACTGCAAAAGCAACAGCAACAGCAGCAGAAACAACTTGAGAAGCAGCAGAAACAGCTTGAACAGCAGCAGCAACATCAACAGAGACCAACCCCCATGAAAACACCTCAGAGCATACAGAGCACTACAACCAACTCCTTCAAACCAAAAGAAGCTGTAGAAGCTAAGGATGACAACAACCAAGGCTCTTCAAAAGAAAGCACAAAAGAAGAACCGAAATTAGAAACCAAAAGTACTATGGACTTTCCAGATGCTTTTATTGTACCATCTGTCAAGCATGAGTTTATATGTAGGAAGTGCCAGATGATTTTTGCTGAAGAAGATTCAGTGGTACGTCATCAGAAGTCCTTCTGTTACTTTGGACATCCTTTTCCTGACCCGCAAGAAACAGTGCTTCGAAAGGCAGTGAGCAACTACACTTGTGTTGCCTGCAATGTGGTTGTTAATGGGAATGAAGCACTTGGCCAACACCTTCAGTCGAGCTTGCACAAAGAGAAAACAATCAAACAAGCAATGAGAAATGCCAAAGAGCATACTAGATTATTACCTCACTCTGTTTGCTCCCCTACTCCTAACACCACATCTACCTCGCAGTCTGCAGCTTCTTCTAATAACACCTTTCCTCATCTCTCTCGCTTGTCCATGAAGTCCTGGCCAAATGTCCTGTTCCAGGCCACCACAGCCCGGAAAGCTGCTTCCTCTTCCCCGTCTGCTTCCCCTCCTCCTCCCCTCTCCTCACCCTCAACGGTTACCTCAACTTCCTGCAGCACCTCAGGGGTTCCAACCTCACTACCCGCCGAGAGTTGTTCAGATGAGTCTGACAATGAGCTAAGCCAGAAGCTGGTTGACTTAGATAATGCGTTGGAAGTCAAGGCTAAGACTGCCTCTGGCCTAGACGCAAGCTTCAGTAGTATCAGAATGGATATGTTCAGTGTGTAGGTGTGACAAAAGGATCCCTTGCTTAAAGAAAAAAATAAGACTTTTTAAACTGCAGTTCCAAAGTTTCTCTTAACCCAAAAAAATTACAGTACCAAATGATTGACTCAGGATTGTTTTTCCCATATTGATATGCTGGCAAGATATTGATTGATTTTTGTTATGGACAGAACTGTTGCAGATGCTTGACTGAGCTTATATTGTATACAAAAACATGGAGAAGGAAAAAATCTCACAAGTTCCCTTGGGGAGCTTGTTTCAAGCCAAAAACTCTCACGATAGTAAATTGCACCTCAGCTGGATTGTTTTCCAAATGCTAGCATGTACTGTATGGGATGACGATCCAGAACCCTCAAAGAGAATCTCTCTTAGTTTAGATAGGTGTAATTCAGTAGCTTTAAATTCTCAGGTCAGAACATAACATTTCTCATTTGTTAAAGCAGCACCAAGCCTGGGTACACTTGGCTTATAACCAAAACATGTCAAGCTTTATCGGACGCATTTCCTTGATGTGTATAGAGTACCAAGAGACAATATTACTGTTACAATGGACAATGTGCATATCCTTTTAGTTTTGCCCTACAAAGACAGTATGGTTTTGCCACTGAGGGAATTTAGAATGGTGAAGTAATTGTGTATGATGCCCCTGTGTTTGCCAGTTTGTATTACAACAAGCTGTATCTATTTCCCACCCACCCACCTTTTTTTTTTTTCTTGTAGTATACTAATCTGTGCCAACACTTACCTTCTCACTTGTACCTCTGCTCACACCCTTTTCTGAAGAGGTAATAACTCTAGTTTTGATAGACTTTCTCGGATTATGTGAATATAACATTTTTCATTTGTGAATTGCTGTACTGTTATGGTACCTGCTTGTGTCTGAACTATAGTGCACTTAATTTGTTTTTATGTCTTATTATTATTTGAGTAGGCCATTTGTTAATTTAATAGTTTTTTTTTTGTTTGTATGTATGTATGTATGTATGTATGTATGTATGTAAGTATGTAAGTTTTTTTAACTATTATTTGTGTCTGTTGCAGCAGCATATTGGTCCATTTTGTTACAGGATCTAGAGACCTATTTAACAATTGGTGCATACAAAGAAAGCAGTACTGTATACTTGAAACTGTTAAGGTACAAGTTGGTCACAATGTTAAAAAAGATATATAATTTGCTAAGCGTTGGCAAATATGCTGCTTTAAGAGGGGGACAACAGCATTTGTGTTTAATAGTAACATTAACATTTTTATGTACTTGCAGGATTTAAAACAGTGTTAAACCTTAACGCACCCATTTAGTGCATAGGTTAACGTCCTCTCATCGTTTTTTTTTATTTTTTATTTTTTGGCACTTCTGATTTTCCCCAGTGAAACACAACATTAGAATATTTCCACATTCAATGATTGCAACATTGCAGAGTATTCCTTTACATTTGCTGCTACTGTGTAATGTTATTTAGTTGCCATAAATTCAATTTCAACCAGACAAAATACTGATTCATTATTTGCTTTAGCTCCTTTCTTTAATTTTTTTTTTTTTGGGAACTAAGAATGTGAAAGCTTTCTAAGGGTGTTCAATTTTTACAAATCACTTTCTAGTTTGGTAACCAGTGTAATTCATTCCAAAGTAACAGAAGGCTATTTGTATGAAAGAAAAAGGCTTGTGAACAAAGAAAGCTGAGCTGTTGTACATATTCGTAGTTGGCTGTGCATGGTACAAATTTATTATTATGAAGAAATGCAAAAATGTATTGCTTTTGGTATTTCCTATTCTGAAATGAGCAAGTAGCATGTAATGCAACTGTTTGACAGGTTAAATCAAATCATGCTTAGTTATTGTTTCAAACAATAAAATCAATTGACATTTCTTTTTATGTTTTATAATTGTAAAGGTGTTTTTATTTTCAAAGTTTTTAAGCAAAACATTTTTTTTTTTTCATTTTGTGTGAGCTTTTTAAATGTCATTACCTAGATTTTTAGTATTTTACATTTACTTTATTCCTGAAGACACTTTTTGATTGTGTTTCATGTGAGACATCCTGGCCTCCCAAGGTGCAATTCTGCCATTGTACAAACGTAAGCGACTGTCCGAATTCCAAAGGCTTTCACAACTCTGGCTTTTTGCCTTTCCCCACTTTGTGGCTCAGCATTAAAAGACTGAACTGTCAGCTAGCATCATGTGCTAAAATGCTAGCATCAGACAGGACACTTCCCACGCAAAGGACTGGTAAAAGCTATGAAACCAACTAAAAGGATGGTCCAACAATATAACTGTACATATATATTGCAACTGCACAGCAGCCAAAAAGAAAAAAAAAAGAACTTTTTAAAAAAACTGGATGGATTGTGTCATGTTTATCGGGACAGCCTTCAAAAGGTTGATATTGGAATTGCTCTTCTGGATGTCAAAGGGATTTTCATGGCGCAATCATATCCTACACAATATGTACTCTACAACATCTGGGTTACATAGGAAATGCACCCTGAGGTTTTAATAAGAAGAAGCCCCTATGGCTAAAACTTTAAATAAACTAAACCAAAAATGTTATTGATGTTTTATATATAGAGAGTAGTCGCATTAGTTTTTGTTACTGTACTGTTTGAGGTCTCAACTGTACCGTATCACGGTAATAACATGGTTTTGAAACTTTTTTTTAATTTTGTCACAGACCTGTTGTCATAGTTGAAATGACGTTTATTGTAGATGGTATTTGAACAACTTCTGGAAATAGTTCATCAAGTATGTTTGTTGCTCATTGTTGTGATACATTAAAAACTGTATCTGCAAACCAGTTTGGTCTCAACAAAAATCATTTGTTAATTTATTTTAGGAAAGTTTGATTGTTTTCACGGTGCGTTGTTAGATTTACTTCCCAGTTATTTTAAAGTGATCTTGACTACAGTTTTTTTTTTCCAGTCTAAATGTCCTTTAAAGGTTTTTCATTGAATAGTTCTTGCTTTTTCAGCAGTTTTCAGTCCTACCACCTGACCATACTTGAGGAGTGGTTTTGAATTGTTTAGCGGTCGGACAACTGTAATGCCAGACTAGTCGAGTGTCCAATTAGATCCATTAAATTCTTACCGCTGCTTCAGAACCCTGTAGGTTCATTCCCTTTAGGTCTTGACCACTGCTGCAATACAAGATCAATTGTTGTGTGTTAGGTTATATACAACCGACTTTCTGTAAAGTTTAGAACTATATTCAAATTCGAAGATGCCTTCATCCACCATTCTTTGATAACTGGTGAAAATACTCCTAAAGCAAAGTTTAATTGGTCCCTGAATTTACACGTCCAGAATGAAGCAACACCTTTAACTATCAGGTATTTCTGGAACCAGCCTCTCTGTGAGCAGGTTGCTGGTTCAAATCCCAGCCTGGGACCTTTCTGGGTAGAGTTTGCATGTTCTCTCTGTGCATGTGTGGGTTTTCTCCAGGTACTCCGGTTTCCTCCCACAGACCAAAAACATGCATGTTAGACTGATTGGTAACTAAATTTCTCCTAGGTGTGAGTGAGAGAGTGAATGGTTGTTTGTCTCGTTTGTCTCCATGTGTCCCTGTGATGGACTGGAGGCCTGTCCAGGGTGTCCCACGCTTCTCGCACAGTGACTGCTGGATATGGGCACCAGTGACCCCCGCGACCCGAAAAGGAAGAAGCGGTTAAAGATGCATTTGTCCAGTCTACTCACTTTTTAAGAACATGGTGCATGCTATAAAAAAGATACGCTAGGCTTTTGGCTACTTTTGAATTATTATTTCCCCACTAGTACAAAGATAAAATTGTATAACTGGTATTTTTTGCATATTTCATAGGTACAAATAAAAACTTAAGAACATCCATCCATCCATCCATCCATTATCTTTACCCGCTTGTTCCATTTTGGGTCACGGGGGTCGCTGGTGCCCCTGTCCAGCAATCACTGTGCGAGGGGCGGGGTACACCCTGGACGGGTCGCAAGTCCATCACAGGGCCACATAGAGACAAACAACCATTCACTCTCTCACTCACACCTAGGGACAATTTAGAGTTACCAATCAGCCTAACATGCATGTTTTTGGTCTGTGGGAGGAACCCGGAGTACCTGGAGAAAACCCACGCATGCACGGAGAGAACATGCAAACTCCACCCAGAAAGGCCCCTGGACCGGGGTTTGAACCAAGGACCTGCTCACTGAGAGGCAGCAGCTCTACCAGTTGCGCCACCATGCTGCCCAACTTAAGAACATTTTAAACAGGTTGTGATAAAATTATCAAGGAAAATTAAAATGTTGCCTGTATTAAGTTGTGGTATGTATGTCTGCATTTAGCAGTATGACATTCAATAATGTTTTTTTTTTTTTTTCCCCAATCTGAATAATTCAGTGGCCACTGTTAAGTTGCGTCACAAATTAAGAAACATTCCTCTAACCATTGTCAGGTATTGATACTGAAAATTAGTGAAGAAGCTGCCAGTGCTGGAAGGAAAAACTCTAAAGGGCCGTCATCAAGCTTGCAGAACAAATACTAAGACCCCTTTGGATATTTAAAGAAAATATAAACAAGGGGCAAATATGCTTATTATTTATTTTACCCTTTATTCATTATTTGATGGATAGAAATATAATAAATAGTTTCATTTCCTTTAGTCTGTGTATTACTTTCAGAATTCTATTTAGAGGCAAAAATGGATGCTAGTGTCAGACAAGAGGGTGACTTTTTAGATGTGAGGTCAACACAGGCTGTCACATTAAAAATTGCACCTCAGGAACACCTTAACACAATAAATCACACCCTGCCAGTGAGAAGTGTCAGGGTCATGGAGAAAGCCGACATTCACAAGTTGTAAAATCCACCTAATGAAATTTCACAAGGGCAACAAAAATAAAAGAGCGGATGAGGATCTTCTCACTGATTCAGTTGTGGTCTTTATAGTTTGGCTACAAACACTTTAGTGTGTAGATGCAGTGAAACGGCCACGAAATGGAAAAGCCTCAAAAGCAGCATATTTCTCCACTCTTCTGAATTCACCCTTCGTCCTTGACAAATGTGCCTGACACACAGGGTGCAACTGTTCTGCTGAATGGCCCTTTCCTGTTGCTCACCCTTAAAATGCTAGCACTTTCTAGGTTAGCCCACCCCCCTTCCGTATTATGGAATTGAATTGCAATTGACCTTTGTAGAGAACAATGGCTGAAGGCCTTTCTTTTGTTTTTTTTTGTTGGTTTTTTGGACTTCTCAGAAGAAAGACCTCTTTACACTGTTTTTCACCATGTTCTTCATGAGCAGGGTCCAGGGTGATGTTAGCACAGTGACAGCACTTGTTTCTGAGTTTATATATTGTGTATCTTCAGGCCCGACTAAAATATTTAAAACCTTAACACAGAGTTTTGAGCTACCTTTATTTTAAGACCATCCAATTTGACCATAAAGTGAACTAGAAAATTACAGTTTAGGCACATCTTTGGTAAAGAGGCCAAAGCAGTGAGCGATCTTGCCCTGAATACACGATAAGAGGTTTACTGTAAATTCTAAATGGTGCTTTCTGCAACCCATACATCACTTATGACCATTAGGTTCCACCCTCGCTGTACAGCGCAGCTTCCTAGGAACAGCTTTCCAGATGATACAGTACAGAGCCTGCAGTGGAGGCAGATCTGGCTTTGAATAGCCTGGAGCCAATGGATTTTCTCTGGATAATACAATGTTTGGGACAGAGAGGCAAGGATTAGTTCAGACGGATACATCCAGCACCCCCCACATGCCCAATCTAATTAGACTGGAATCAGTTTAAGATGAAAGCAAGCCCTAGCATCACCGCACTAAATACTGGAATTAGTATTCCCCGCATGGGAATTTAATGATGGAGACTGAAAATCCAATCACATTCACTCCCAGTTTAGCCCCTCATGCATTGGTCTGGACAATGACGACAAGAAAAAACAACAATGATTTGTCTGTCAATATATATTGACCAACATCACATCTGAGGCCGCTTGCATATTGGCATAACTATGTTGTCATCGTTTAACAAGGATAAACAGCTTATAATCAGATATTTAGACAGTCTGTTTCAAATGTACACCGTTGTGACATTCTGACTTCTGAAGGGGATCATTGCAGAGCAGCGTGTAGATAAACGAAGATGGGGCGTGTTTTAGAGCTCATGCACGGTATCGTTTTTACGTTTAATTGTTTAATACGTTCATGTATCACAGCGGAAGGTAAATCAATAATAATGCGAAAACAAAAACATGTTCTATGTCTTTATGTTTTGTTTTGGCATTGCAATAAATAACTTCATAAATGGAGAAAAACTAGCTAATTTGTGGCTTTAGTTATCAATTAGATTGCACATCGAATCCATGATGGCTGTGCAGGAAGTGAAATGATGACATCTTCGCAGACAGCTGTAATTTTAGTTGCAAACTTTGAACACAGTTGGCAGATAAACTAGAGCACATATTTACGTGTAACATCCTCATTGTCTCTTGACTTTGCTTTTATTACATCTATTTTCCGACCCCTGTTTATGCAGCCAAGGGAACACTATATTAAAACCACTAAAATGCAAGCCATACTTCAGCGTCAAGCTGGTGATTAACGGCATAGACTGAAAATAACTCCTGCACCTGGGTTCCATCAACCACACAATTTCTCCTCCACCTGCGATTCATCCGAGCATTACACCTGAGAAATCAGGAAGCCATTGTCCCCCGTGCACAAATACTCAACATGAAATCTCATTATTTATTAGCTGTATTTGGGAGTATGCACCAAAAGAGATTTTTTTTTGGGAGGGGTAAACAGATGTAATGCAACTTTTCAGCTTATCTTTTTATGATTCTGCAAAACTTTATTGTGTTTTAACCACAGTAGGGAATTGGCCATGATTATTTTTATTTTTCTCGTAAATGAAGTTATGAATATTGTTTGTGCAGTTGGTATAAGTAAATAGCAACGAGGATAGGTCTACAAAGGCGCAATTGTTCCAATGATGCATTCTTTAAAATAAGAAAAATGAACAAAACCTGTGTTTTTTAGGCGGACATCCACGAAAATGCACACAAAACCGATGTCTCGAAAGGCAATCTGATCTTTTCTTCTCAATGTACCTTGCTTTTGGCAATCCTGACTTATATGTTTACTGTTGCAATACCTCATTTCTGAAGTACAAAAGGAAAGCAAGAAGGTGAGGAAAATGGAGGCAGCATGAGTATACCTGCCCTATTATTGCCTCGTGGATGAAGGATGCAATCACTGCTGGCATTTCCGCAAGACTCAAAGCCAACTAACACATATTTTAAAGTGAAAGAGAAGAAAGAGGAGGTGTGAGAGGAAAAAGGAAGAGAGGCCCAAGAGAAAAATAAAGAAAAAACCCATACAGGCGAGCCACAGGTTGACAGAGACAGAGTGTCAGGGACAAGGAAGAAGGCGGAAAGAAAGAAAGTCGATGATATAGACAGCAAAATGAGCAAGTGATAGAAGTAAAGTGAGAGTGAACGCAGGAAAAAAAGAAAAAGGAGGAGCAACCTGAGAAAAATCAAACATGGGCTCGGTGCAACTGAGGTGCGTTGGCAAACGAGCATGTTATGGCAGCCCGCTGGGAGTTCCCCGCCAGATCGTGCTGTTTCCCAATCTGTTCTGAGGAGCGGCACAGCCCCACTTGGGGACGCGTGAAGGCGTCAAGATGGGATTGCTTAAGACAGATGAAACAAGGTGTTTTTGATGCCATCTCGAGCGGACAAAAGCCTGATTTCCTGTTTTGCCTGTGACACAAAGGGTGCTGTGTAGTTTGCTGAACAGTTCAAGGCTTTTTTTTTGTTGTTGTTGTTGTCAGGGCTGTAAATAATGAAACACATGAGAGGTGAAGTTGAGAAGACCTGGATCCACATGGCAAACACTGAAAGAGGAGAGTGTGACACGTTTTTCTGTCATTTTACAACGCGTAACACCTGTGACTAAAAGTTACAGTTAAATTTACTCCGCAGTCAAATCAACCCATATTTCACTCACACCTGCTGAACTCTGAGGAGCTGCAGCTTGTCCAGTGGTGGAGAAAGTACTCAAGTAAAAGTACACATAAACAAACAAAATTGTACTCAAGTAAAAGTAGATTAACATTTTTACTCAAGTAAAAGTACTTGCTTTTAAAAATACTTAAAGTATTGAAAGTAAAAGTACTTAATGCAATGGTCTACTATATCATTAAGTGTCAATAGTCTTTTGTCATTCATATAGTCTTTCAATAATCTTTCAATAGTCTTTCAATAATCTTTCAATAGTCTTTCAATAATCTTAATAGTCTTTCAATAGTCTTTCAATAATTTTTCAAAAGTCTTTCAATAGTCTTTCAATAATCTTTCGTCTTTCATATAGTCTTTCAATAATTTTTCAATAGTCTTTCAATAGTCTTTCGTCTTTCATATAGTCTTTCAATAATTTTTCAATAGTCTTTCAATAGTCTTTTGTCATTCATATAGTCTTTCAATAATCTTTCAATAGTCTTTCAATAATCTTTCAATAGTCTTTCAATAATCTCAATAGTCTTTCAATAGTCTTTCAATAATTTTTCAATAGTCTTTCAATAGTCTTTCAATAATCTTTCGTCTTTCATATAGTCTTTCAATAATTTTTCAATAGTCTTTCAATAGTCTTTCGTCTTTCATATAGTCTTTCAATAATCTTTCGTCTTTCATATAGTCTTTCAATAATCCTTCAATAGTCTTTCAATAGTCTTTCAATAGTCTTTCGTCTTTCATATAGTCTTTCAATAATCTTTCGTCTTTCATATAGTCTTTCAATATTTTTTCAATAGTCTTTCAATAGTCTTTCAATAATCTTTTGTCTTTCATATAGTCTTTCAATAATCTTTCAATAATCTTTCAATAATCTTTCAATAGTCTTTCAATAAAGCCATGGGTGGTGCGTATCTTCTGGCTGACTCTCCGTGGTGGAATCCATATTGGGTGTGTTAGTGGTGCTGTGGGTGCGTCCAGCTCAATGATGTACATACTAGAATATACGTCATTGGTCCAGCTCTTCTTGAAGGCGGGTCTAACGTTACCTGCCCACTTTGCAGTGATTCAATGGAACAACTCCCCTCTCGCCATTAGTTACTTTCAAACTAACAAACAAATTTAAGAAGAAAACGCAACATGAATGCAACGCAATGCATTATAGAAATGTAGTGTAGTAGAAAGTACAGATACTTCATGCAAAATGTAGTGGAGTAAAAGTGGAAAGTACCCACATTTAACTCTACTTAAGTACAGATAAAGGAAAAATGTATTTAAGTACAGTAACGAAGCACTTGTACTTAGTTACATCCCACCACTGAGCTTTTCATGCGATCGCCGGACGATTTCACATTAACTGAGGTTTTCCAAGCAAGGCTTTGAAATATCACTTCACATTTTACAGAGTGCCGAGCTGCCACAGGTAATACTACGCTGAGTCGATGGGGATCCAAGGGAGAAATGGTGGAGGCAATGATCAAAATGTAAGGAGTGATAGACTACATCTCATGTTTTGTTTGTGTGCAGACACGTTTACTCTCATAAACTGAAATCAGACGGTATGCAGTGGATAAGTGAGGACCTAATATAAAGTGACACTACGCATTCTCCAAGTCATTCGCAGGCCTCTTTCTGGATTAAAAGGCTCCACACTCTGGCTTGAGTCTCACTAAGAAAAAAAAAAAAAAGTCCAAATAAGCATGCCTTATTTATGGCTTCACTACTACATGTGAGGAAATGCGTTTACATGAAATTGGCTCAGATGCTGGGCATTATTAAGGCCCTCTTTGAAAATCAACTCCGATTCCTGGCAAGAACATTTGTAACAAAAAGCTTTTTTAATGTTTAAATGAAATTTTTAATGAGACCCTGCGTTGCATTTCCTTTCGAGTCTTTAAGAGCTCTCTAAATCATTAAAACTTGCTCTTTCTTTGAATTCAAGGTCATTTGAAGAAATAAGGCAGCTTTAAGTGGCCCTCGGACCAAAAGTGGCCTACATGCCAAAGACCGCAAATGAACGTAGCCTAATGCTTTTTAATTTGCATTCATCTTTAAAAACATAGATGAGCCATCTCCAACTTATAATAGGCTGAGATGGCAGTTGGAGGCCCTCTAGTCATTAGTGGCAATGCAGCTCCTCTAAAATGAAGGCCTTTCTCATCTTGTTTCAACTTAGGCCCATTACTTCAAAGATGCATTAGCCTGTTGTCCATTTCTTGTTTGGCTTATTTAATTCTGATGACATCTGCATGTGCCCACGTGTGCACTTGCTTGGACTCACCTCCCTCGTCTGTCCCGTGAGCAACATTCAACAACCTCTTTTCTAGGAAACACATGCATGAAAACAAAGGACGCCAGAAACAGGGACCCTAGGAGGAGATGACATACATTGTTTGTTTAATCACGTGTTATGAGAGGACTCTATGTAATTATGTTGTCATCCATCTGCTCCGGGAAAGCAGAACTGGGCCGAGGCGGTTGCTTCTTGTTTGTAATTCCACACTTCAAGCATTAACAGGCATGAGCTAGAATTTTCTCCTTCCCCACACCCCAAGTTTTTCATCTTTATTAGCTTGAACCAATATAGCGAGGTGAATCTGAGTCATTTTCTTTTTGGAGCAGTCATTATAAAGCCTGCGTGATGTGCATATGCATGTAGGTCACACAATCATTGGAACCATGAGATGGTAAATATACGTCGTTTGTTTTTTTTCCTTGCAGTTTCTCATGCCTCTTTGCTTTTACATTTCTTCGCCATCCCCTTTTTCAGTTTTCTTTATCTCCTTCAATTCGGCGTCTGGGTGTGTCCCTTCTTTCTACGATAGGTGGTATGTGTCTGAGGAAAAACTGAACATCTCCAGTGAAATTGGTTTTCTGTGGAGAAACTAATGAATCACTCAGTGTTCCTGACGGGTGTAGGGGATTGTTTATGCCACACGGACGAATACATGGATGCACGCACACACATGCACGCACACGTATGCAAGGGTGAGAGGACAAGGAGGTTGTTTATGCTGAGGCAGAATGAATTTTTATGTGCTGTAGATTGCTGTTTATGGGAAAATACTCTTTTAAACTGCAAGAGATGTAATCTAGATTGTAGCATGACCAACAATAAGTTATGGTTTTGGAGCAGCCTTCCTCTCAACCTCTATTTCCTCAGCACACGAAATTACTGAAACACACAAACACAAAGATTAGCAAGAAAACACAACTGCTTTCAAAAGCAAATGGCTTTATATCCAGTGTAAACCAGGCACATTTGTGTACATGCACACAATAGAAAACATCTGTTAATCATATAAGAGTAAAGACAAGCAGCTCAACTCAAATATGATACAAAAACACAAGCAGAGACCACAATGACAACGAAAAACAGCTCGTTTAAAGAAAAAAAGATATGGAAGTCACAGAAACTGTTGCAGATTTCAAAACACAATTGTAATAATGTATTTTAAGTGTATTATGAAAATACCGTACTTGCTGCCGTACGCGTCGCACCGCCGTATAAGTTGCATCAGTCCAAATATGTCTAATAAAGTGGAAAAAAACATATACGTCGCGTCCCCGTATATGTCACATCTATTATGTGTCACTGTTGACAACCTGGAAATGTGGGCCTGTGTTGTGCCAAAAATCGATTGGCTGCCAAATGGCGGCTGCGGGAGCATGCACGGGAGACCTTTAACAATAATTTAACAAGATTAACACTTAAAAACAATAATTTGTTTGTTCGAAATTATAGTAGAGGTGTGTCTCAGTCTAACTTTTTTCTTAATAAATGCACTTTGACAGTCAAATCAGCTGCATTCCAAACGCCGATTCGCGGCTGAGGGAGCGTGCAGAGGGTCGACTTGCTGTGCATTTCTTCGAAATTTAACAAGATAAGCACCTAATTAGTAAAGGTTTGTCTCAGTTGAACTTTTCTTAATGACGGTCAAATCAGCTGCATTTCACCTGGGCAGCTCGGCAAAATGCAGCTGATTTGATGTTTGCTCCAGGATTTCCGAAGCGAGACAAAGGTAGCTTCATATGGCAAGTCAAGCGTCTCATTAATAGCCACTTTCATCTATTAATGAGACCCTTGGCTTGCCATATTGGTCGAGGGCCCTCTAGTGGCTGAAAATGGTAGTGTTCAATATTTTCATGTCAGAATGAATGAAATTGTCAAAGCTCAGCCAAAAATTGTTATATAAATATGGGGAAATGAAACAAATACGTTGTTTCGCTGTATTAATTGCAGGCATGATAATTTATGCAAAAAAAATGTGACTTATATAGCAAAAATTACGGTAAGTGATTACTGGATATGCACCGGTCCGATACCAATATTGCTATCGGTACAGATATCTGGAAAAACTTCTGGATCGGGTATCGTGACAATGTGACCGATCCACGACTGGGCAGATCTATTCACTCTAACTCTATGCTTTGTGCTCTGAGTGACGTCACGTGCTATCATACTGACTGAAGAAATTAAAGTTGTTGTTGCATCCTTAGCGATTACATTATGTGCCACCTTTTCTCAAAAATTGACTATCTTACAGCAGAAGTGATCAGATAGATCATTCAAAACAGAAATATGCATTTAAAAAAAAAAAGCTCTTTAAAAATCACAGACCTGACTTCTGCTGTTATTCTCAGTTCTTTTTCCTTTCCTCTTCACAGCTTTTTTTTTATCGCCTCGAGTATTTTAGATACGGCTCTGATTGTTGCCCTTGTCGGAGACGTGTCTTCCAGCGCTGATACGGAGGACACGGAAGTGGTGTTGGGGCAGAATGAATTTTTATGTGCTGCAGATTAAAACAAATAAATTCAGGTAAAAACAAAAACGATAAAGGACAAATTTGCCCTTTTTACAATAAATAAATTGTGATCTGAATTGGAAATACAGCAGCTCTTTATGGATTTGATCTTGTTATTGGGACCAGATACGGCCTTATTGTTCTGTGCTGGAAATATAAAAAGGATTACAAATTTCACTTTGGGTAACGTGGCAACAAATGAATACAAATCACAACAATTTAAATCAGCAAAGCTAAATATACAATGGCAACTTAATTCCTTGTGTCTTTGTTTTATGTTTTTTTTTTTGGCTCAAGTTTTTATCAGCCTTCATGCAATAACTCAAGCGGAGATATGGAGCAAATGTATTCCACAATATGTATGAATGAATGAATGAATGAATATGATTATGCAGCCGCAGCGTCTCTCAAGGACAAAGTCTTGTTTTTTCTGTCTGCTTAAGCCTTTGTGTGTTTGTTGTGATGGATTTAGAGTTCTTTATCGCCATTGTAAATGTACGATTGTAGCTTTGATTAGGACTTTTCTTGCATCTATAGAACATAGCAGATCGTTTTCTAGGACTCTATTCTTTTTGGTTGCATATTGACAACCTGCTTCCTCCAGCAGTTCAAACACAAATACCCGTCTCTCCTTGCTCCCTGCCCTCGCCTCCTCGGTGCATGGCAGTCCCATCCACGTGCAGCCGTTTGCAGGTGATGTACCCAGGAAATGCTGCCCTGTAATTGTGTCACTCTGTCTTCCTGTGGTGAGGTAGCTGATGGCTTGCTGCCTGCAGCCGACGACTCACCAGAATTACCAACTGAGCGCAGAGTGGAAGAGGAGGGGCGCCATTAAAATGCAAAATCACCACTGCTGTGCAGTGCACCGCCTTGCACCCTCACTTCCTCTCCTAGGCAGCCATCTTATGATGGAATGAGCATGTGTTTGATGGTGTGTGAATGTGTGTATGTGTGCGTGCGACTGCACACGCACATGCATCCGTACGTCTCTGTTTTTGATAGAGTGTACAGTTGAGCCGCGGCGAAGAATGGTGAGATGGCGTGGGGTTGGTAAGCGGGTTTTTGTGTGTGTGTGTACGTGTGTGTGCGAGGCAGGGGTGATAAATCAGAGCTAGGTAAAGGCTTTTTAATGCAGCGGACCCCTCTCCCAGCCTCCATCCTCTGTCAGGGCTCAGTAAAAGATGAGAGCCCCCTGGGGAACAGCACTAGCCCGCAGAATAGCAGGGCTGTGCCGCAGGTCACACACACATACATGCATAAACACACACACACCAGGGCCAGACGTGTAGATACTGACGGGCCTTGTGAATGAGTGAATACATGAATAACAGAATCAACTGAATGCATGAATATATAACTGAAACTTTGCACAGGAGCTACATTTATCGATGGAACACCCGCCTTCCAAACAAATGTGTTTTTCAAATGATTTCCAAATGAATCCCGAAATGATTTATGGCTGGTGATATTGCATTTAGATCAGAGAAAATATTTTCACACCAACCAGAGCGAACGCTTGCTTCATTTCTGTTTGTGCTCCTAAGGTCAAACAGTCTTTCTGGATGATGTGCCTTGAGTTTTGAAGCAGCCCCGGGTTTCAAGGGGCCGGATATGAAAAAATATGTGGAATTTGCCAACATCTGACAATACTTAGTCAGCAATATATCTCCTGTCTGATAGAAAAATGTGTTCTGAATCGCATATACGCTCTCTTTTCTGGCATACCGTTTTAATTTGACTTTAAGGGAAAACACGCGAGATAGACAAGGAAAGATACGACTTCTGAATGTCGAGCCGGCCTTTGTGTGGATGGGGCAAAAAAAAAAAAAGAACTCCAGCAGCTTGGCTCTGAAGCCGAGCACAAACACTCGAGAACATAATACTTGACAACGAGCCCAGAGTGTCAGTAAGGGGGCCCTACAAAGAAAAGTCCAACGTGTTTGTGAAGAGAGCATATAAATGTGAGAGAGCGGATACTTAGTTGGAGTTTCAGATAATCTGGAGAACCAATTCATGCACTTAAAAAAAGATATAAATTTGTTGAGGTATTAAGCTGTCTAGCATTACTTCTCAGGGGGAGGACTGCTCTCACGCCAAACCACAAACATCTTGTTCTTGAAAAGAAATAATATAAACTGTCCCACAAGCAAAATATTTTTATTTTTCATGCATTCATTTTTTTAATAAATTTAACAATGATCTAAAATAGTCAATTATAGCATACACAAATTGTTATGAAGGATATAAACTGAACGAGTGGGTTATTTAGCTGAACCGGTCGAAATCCTTTCAAATAAGCCTAATTAGTTATACTGAAGCAACGTGCACATGTTGCACTGACTGCGTGACATAATGATTTAAAACACCAAATGGTTGAGAAACATATTGCATACACCCCAAAAAAAACATAAAACACACATTGAGTCCTTACTGATGGTTTCCATCTCGTAAGTCGTTCCAGTTTTCAGATATGATTGTAACTCTGCTCAAAGTTGTGTATTTACATGTTTTTTTTTTTTTAATGTACAGTATTTTAAGCAAGGATATAAAAAAAAATAATAATCTGATGTTCACATACGTTTCAATCTATTGGACTGAGCTGGTTGACGTCTAGCTCAGTGATCTCAAAGTGTCGAGACTCACAGCAATTCCGTGACAAATAAATATAGCAACCATAAAATGCATATAATTTTTTGTGTTTTTATTTTTTTTTTTTTTACCCTGTTTGAAATATTTACATTTCTCAGTGAGTCAAAGGAGCGCTAATCAGATTGTCAGGACATTATCAAATATTTATGACAACTTACACGTGTTTCCGCTTGGATTTGGTTACTTGGGTGTATTGTAAGCTCAGTTAAAGCACCGACCAAGAGTTAATGTGAAAAATAAATAAATAATAAAATCCAGCTCTATTTCTTTTTTTTCTTTTTTTTTACAAACACCTTTTAAATTATTGCTCAACAACCAATGCTTTCTTTGCTTAAATTTCAAACAGAACCAGTGGCACAATCACATATACAAAAACAAGACTTGTGTGGTTTTGTTGGTATTTTCATGCAGTGTATAATCCCACACTACTTCACAGTTCGTATTTTCCAGACTCGCTCTATCGCGGTTTTTCAAACAAAAAAAAAAAAAGATTGGACATGACACACAATTGGCTGATTGATGGATGAGGCGCACACATGGAAGTTTTATTTCAAATAAATTATTTTAAATTATTTAGCACCTGTGTGCAGCCCACAGCTGCAACTGATCAGCTGATCTCTGCTCTGCAGTAGAAAAGTGGGCGTGGCCAAGAGTGGCAGGGAGCTAAAATCATGACATTCTGTGCTCTTTT
>NC_056517.1:37364841-37379848 GCF_014905685.2 Nematolebias whitei
ACTTGTACTACTATTCCTACTTTGTGGTTTTTCACTTATCGTGGGGCTTCAGGGTACAGATCCCCCATGACAAACAAAGGACTGCTGTATATGTTTAATATAAATCTTAAATCAAACCCAGTCTGAAAAATAAAACTGTTGCAATAATATTTAGTATTGTTGTGAATATTCTGACGGTTTTGTGTCAGTTAGGTGCCTTAATACGGGGCCGAAGTGCGTGTGTACAATTTCATCTCTCTTTTGGGGAAACAGAAATGAGCACATTGCATCCTTTACCACATTCCTGAACAAGCAGAGGCTCAATCACATTCGCAGAAGTTATCAAAACTTTCAAAGGACTCAGCTGGTGCCTTAATCCACAGGAAATTCGCTGGGCCATCTGGAGGGATGTACAGAGATTATTACTCATTTAGTCTGTTCTAGACATCAGTAGGAAGATGTTGAACTCACGCACAGACCTGAGGATGTACGTGCAAACACACAAACAGGCTTGGGCTTTGCCAGAGGTTACCACAGGTGCATGCAACACACCTGTGCATAATCCCCCACAATACCCTCTGGAATCCTGTTTACCCAAACCCCCTTGCTACTCCTATCGTTGCTCATCCAATCAGAAAGCACAGTGCTCCACATATTTTGTCCTGTGGAAAATCAAAGGGCTTTCCATTTTGGCAAATAGCTTTTAAGGAAAATAAAAGCCAGTTAGAAATGTGTAAAAATAAGACTTTAAAAAAATGCCGAGGCAGACTAAGATAATTGGGCCCAGCGGTATCCAAAGCCCGGCAGGTGTTGAAAGAAGTCTCACAACACAGGTACCAGCAGCGACCGAAGCCCTGAACTTCAGCACACGTAGGATTTGACTACCTTGGAGGAATATTGGTGTTTTGTGTTTGGCATGCCTTTTATTGAATAGGTGAAAAATGAGATGCTCACTTCTATTGGCATATTGGACATGCCAGGAAAGAAAGATAAACAGGTGTCAAGAATCCTCAGAGATGTCAACAAATAAACAGAGCGCTTTTCGTTTCATCCTTTCTTGGCATGATAACAATGTCATTCAGTCTTTAAAAGTGATGCCAGCTGCTGGAAACATCTCTCCAGTACAAGAGGGATGTAATTCCCCTACCTGTTGAAAACAGGGTAAAAGCACACACTATCGGCAGAAGGATCAGAGATGAAATCTTGTTGGAAGAGAAAAAGCACGGATGTTTTTGCTCTTTAATTTCATTAGTGAATCATAAGGCTACCCGAGTACTTCTAGCCATTTCAAATGAAGAGGTAAAAACCAGGCATGAGCTTTAATGATAACATTCTTTCTAAAAGAAAAAAGCATGTACTATCCTTACCATTATCTGCAAGCCAAGGGCTCTGTTCCAATTAAAGAATACCACAGATGGACCATTCAACATGCATGCACACAAACGAACCTACAATAGGTACAGTAAAGTACCCAGTATTACAGAGCCCAGAGAAGAGCTTTTTACTTTAAAAACTATTTAATCAGGAAAATCAACGCCTCACATCAAAGAAATGGAGATGAGGGACAGGCGGATAAAGAGGCTCATCAAAGAAGGAGATCTAGTTAGGGATTCAACGCCCTAATTCCCTTTCTCTTAAAACCATAGTCAGAGGGGGCACTGGGCCAATTTGCTCCCTAAATGGCTGCGTGTGAATGTGCAGATTGCTTTGCATAGCCGCTGGGAATGTGGGCTTCTTCCTTTTTCTTCACACGGAGCCTGCGAATTAGAAAAGATCCAAAGACAGATAGGCTTAACTGAGCCCCAGCTACCTTCCTTAAGTCCAGAACTCTGTTCCAACTTCCAACTAATTTAATACATGTCCTAACTCAATTAATAGACTTTAATACAGTGTTTCTTCTTTATCTCTCCTCTTTCCTGGGGATTGGGGACTTCAATTAGAGTTGCAGAGTAATATTGGCAAAAAGGTTTGGATTTTACGTCTGTCTGAATGTTAAGACAATGACATGTCCCCGAGGCATTAAGGTAGATCATATATGCATCCTTAATCTCAAACATCTCCCTAATCTCACTTTCTGAGACATTAATGTAATGTACTGCATAAAATATTGACAACCAGTCCTTCCTGTCTTGGGCTTTATATGCATTAGAGTTGAATTCATTAGTCAAAATGTCCTTGATGTGAAAGAGGACCTCTTGGATTCCACAGGATGAGCCCCACACTTTTATTTTTCTTCATATTTGTTACCCTAATCATCATCTAGGATTTTAACACTCACCTCTAAGCCATGGAGGGTGTATTTCAGCACTTCTATGGGTGTTGTAAATCATACTAATGATGTTGGCCTTGCATTATCCTAAAGGACATAAACTGTAGAGAACTGCAGAAGTTCTAGGACAAATAAAGATTATATTGATCAGTAACATAAATAATTTAAAATCAGCACTATTAGTGCACCCACCCAGTACTATTTACAATACTCGTGCACCACAAATGTTTCATCCTCTCCAACCAACAAAACACAATCTCATCTGTGTGGAAAATGTCTTTCTGAGCTGGTAGATCTGAGACCAGCTCCCCCTCAATCAGCTCTCTATCACGCCTGCAGTTCCAATTGATCGCTTTAGCAATCAGCAATTAAGTACTAGTGATCAGAGCAGGAAAAAAGTAGAAGGGGTGGGATGAGGAGGTGGGAAACCACAACCCCCCTACCCTTCCTATCCTGCCCGCATCCCTCTCCTCTCTCGTCAGCCGAGGAAAGGCTTCACTCAGCTGGGGTGAGTTTGGCCTGGGGCTGGGCTCACTGGTGGAGGTTAACTCCAGCATAAATAAGCATCTTTGGACTCATTACAGGGATTAGAGAGTAATTCGCCTGCGAGGAAGGAGACGACTGCTAGGGTTTTGGTACAGTTTACTACAGTCTTATAGGGGCGAGGGCCCTTGAGATTACAGAGGGAGAGAGATGGAAAGGCAGCAAAAGAGAGAAAGGCCAAGGGAAAAGAGAGGATGGCTGTCAAGTGTGTGCGAGTCAATCCAAGCCCCCGGCTGCCCCCTTGATCTTGAGCATGTTGGGGTACTGTGAAAATGGATAATAGGAGTTAGAACGACCAGGCCTGTCTAGAGAGAAGCGTACTGATTGCTATAACTTTCCCTCATTGCTCTCTCCTCCACTTAACTAAATAAACACCCAAGAGGTAGCACTCTATCAATTTTAATGATGTTGAAATACAATTTAGGCACAAAATACACAACAAATGCTAATTTGGCTATGATGAGAGGCATCAGAAATTCCTCCCATTATTTATTCAGCTGACTTTCTGCATTTTTCATCAGAACAAATATTCCCATTTCAACAAACACACGTGCACGCGCACCATCACAGAACCAATTTGGAGCATAAATCAACACATTCGCTCATCAAATATATGCTCTCTGTGGTTCTCTGTAGTCTGTCCAGGGCACCAAAGACAAATAGTTCCAGCCAAAGTCCAGCCAGAGAAACAGAGGGCACAGAAGTCTGTCAATATATGCACACATACATTAATCCAAGTAGCTCAGTGTGTGCTCAGAAAAGTTTATTCATACACTCCGCTCTATTCGAAAAACTAAATCTTTCAAAACAGAGCAAACACTGAACTAATTATTTTATCGGTAATGCGATCTTAGATTTAGATCAATGTATTAGTTCCTGCTTAGCAGAAGAGCTCATCAATGGCCTACAAGTTGAACGTCCACCTTGATTGCCTCAGGTGTCCCTGCTTCTGCCCCACATTTGGGACAAGTAAGGCAAGAGTCTGCAATGATGTTGCTTTTGATGCAGTAGTAGCAGAAAACATGCTGGCAGCCCACTGTATGAGGCATAGTAGGCCAATCGCCGCACAGTCCACACTCTTTCCATAGGTCTTTATCTTCTCTTGCTGCTTCATGAGCACGTTTCCCTCCGAACACAAGTGAAAATAGAGTTGCTTTCAGTTTCCTCGTGTTGATCAGTGGTAACAGGAAGATGAGGAATTCAGCAAAGCCATGCCACAGAAGTTCTCGGTTCATATACTGGTAGGTTACATCCCTAACTACATTGGGTTTACTAAAAACTGCCTGAGCGCCTAGAATTCTTTCAGCTAGAACAGGATGACGGCCATTCCTTAAGAAAACAAGGAAGTTGATGAGACTCGCTAATTTTGTGAAACCAGAAACAAAAGTCAGGGCGTTGCGGAGACTCTGCCGGAGCAAACCTTCGTCTCTTTCAGACACAGAGCCTCTTAAACTCAAACCCAAGCATGGCAGGAGGCGGTGAGAGTGCTCCTGGAGCCAGCTGGGACCTGCAGTGAGGATGGCCAGTCCTATCTTTTGCTTGGAGGAGAGAGGCCTGTACTGTGGAGATGATGTAGATGTGCTGTGATAGCGCAGGCTCAGTAAAGACTGGCCCACCGTGGCACTGTTGGAATACAAAGTGAACCTCCACACCAACAAGTACAACAACACTTTCAGTTCGGACTCCACAGGGGTGAGCAGACCTGGGCGGCAGTTCTGGAAGCACTTAGTAAACTGGGTCCAAAGCAGTTGCTCAAGGGCTGAGTCTAGCTCAAGGGCATCCAGCTGGCTGATGCGCAACACCGGGGTTTGTGGGCTATCCGGAGAACCTGAAGCTGTTCTTTTTGGGTTGCCTTCTTTTTCCAAACCTGTTGGAAAAACATCAACAAGAACATGAAGATATTAAGCATGCTTTCAGAATGTTGATAATTCAATATACACACAATGAAGATGGAGAGAGTGACAGTGTTCTTTTAATAACTTAACTTTGTTACGGCTGAGATACTTTAAAAAAAAAATTATATACAAAACATAGAGTTGAGAATGTAAACTTTGCAACAATAACATTCTTCTGATGTGGACAAAGACAATTACACATGATTGGATTAAAATAAAGACAATTTCAGGGTCAAGTGAAAACAAGACAGTAATTAAACACGTTCATTGTAATGACATTATTACTAAATATATTATCAACAGGCAACTTGACATTTGATCTGTTTCAGTCATGAAAAAAAATATATACGGACACTTCTATGAAAGGACAACTCTGTCAGTGGAAGGAAAGGGTCTCTGAAAGGGAAGCCCATCCTGTTAGAAAGGTTATTTTCCTTTACATAGAAACGGAAATCACTTTTCACATGTAAAACCCGTCCTTAATGCAAGCTTTGAGCCACGGCATATGGAGGAGCAGGGGGTCTTAGAATGCTTTTTCCAGTGTATAAACACACACGATCCCACACACTACACACACACACACCCTTACACAAGAGGTGAAGCCAAAGGGGCCCTTGGTGCCTGCTCCCTCTGGAGATAGGGGTGTGTGTACAAATCACATCACTAGGGATTAGGCTAACGGCACAGTCTCTGGTACACCGTAAACATTTGCCAAATGTGGAACAATATTTACCCCTCCATAGATTCAACTCCATACGGGATCTTACCATTGTGTCGTCTGGGCCATTTTGCGCTGCATACGTTTCTAAAGTGCTCACAGTTCTCTAGTTTTATCTGCCCTTTCCCCAATCGAAATGCTTAAGAAGTGGAAGACTAACAAACGGAAGGAGAGAGACGAAGAAGGCCACGGACAGAAAGAGGGAGAGAGACACACGGAGGCCTTTTTTTGACAGTAGCTTTTGTGTCTCGATGAACAGGATTTGTCACGAGGCTTTAAAAGAGATTTCCGCGGGGTAAATATGGCAGTTGTGACAGAAAGAGAGAGAGATGATGGTCACTTTAGATGTTTCTCAAGGAGGTTAAAAAAAGCCTTGCATTCGGAAGCGATGCTGGGGTCCTATTGTGGCGTACAGGACCATCTGTGTATTCAGACACCTAAATAGAGCAAGGATGCACCTTCCAACTAAGTTGGAATTAGCAAATGAATGAAAAAAGTGAATTTAAGCTGAAGTAAGCAGGTATGACAAATTCATTGAGCTGCATTTGAAATGCTGCCATGTTGGGTGACTAGAACCTCATCTGTGACAGGAGTGGAGTTTGGATTAAAAAAATAAATAAGAGAAGTAGTCGGAGTGTGTGTGCAAACCAATAAACAGGCTCTGTTTGTTCAGCTTAATCTGAAAGTTTTTCTTTGATGGTAGAAAATGTGTGCATGTGTGTCTGGCTGCTACGTGCATATGTCAGGGATAGCTGTGGTCTATGCAGAGCTTTAATGCAACCCAAAACCAATCTATCAGTCCATAGTTGCGCACGCACACACACACAGCCAGGTGGTGGAAATCCTCGTCACAGCAGCAGCTCTCTCGGGAGAGTAAACCCGGCTGGGTCCAATAGTCTTTTCAAAGCCTTTTATCGAGCAGTTTACAAGTTATGAATGAATATGTTTTATTTGGGGAAACACAGTATTGACAACTACCTATCAATAGTAATGTGACTATTGTCAAGGGTCTGTCAATATTAATGTAATTATGATGTAGCAGGATCAGAGGGAGGCTGGAGTTGAGGGCCAAGTAACATCTCCTGCCCACTGCCATATCAATAGCTGGGATTGTTATTGACAGCTTCCCTTCAGACTTGCAGCACTTGCCAAATATATAACAAGCAGGCACTTCTGTCAATGCCGGGCTGCCTATAAAAATTAGGCATTTGAATTTACATGACTTTTACTGTGGACAGCTGGAAATCCATGTTCCTTATGTAATACTCAAAAGTCACGGTCAATGCAAGCATTTACACAGCAGTGGCAGTGCATTGTGTGTGTGTTTGCACACACAAAGTGTGCGGAGACGCAAGCTAGGAAACTAAAACTTTTACACGTATACACAGATTAACTTCACAATATTTTAGGACAGCTGATACACCAACATCTCATCTCTCATACACACCCACAAACACACACAAATTGGGGAAATGAAGGCTAATATCAGATTTAGAAGTTGATCAATACGCATTCTCTATGGTCGATGCCAAGAATATCTTTATAGAAATCAGGACAGCTGTTGGCCACAATACAGCATCACACTTTGGTCAGTTTTGTATTTTTCATTCAACAAAATACCACAGCATTTGCTTTTTGCTAGATTTGCTATATTTACTCATATAAAAGTATATTTAACAGTCCTTAGAAGAACTTGTGCACTTAAAAATAAGATTAAAAAAAGTATTATTACCCCCCAAAATAAATACATTTGTGGTAACCGCACCGACTGACAAACAGTGGCATTATTAACGTAGCCCTCTGTTATCACCCCCCCACCCAACGATCACAACATCGGTCACGTAATGCTCAGCTCTCCTCCTCCCATATGACAAGTGCCCTGCTAATACCAGTTATCTAGGGGAAACACTGTATTGCCGATTGCACAATTATTTTGAAAGTGGCCAATATCTGCTGGTTAAAACCAGTCTCTCCCTAATCGTTCTATTAGTGTTTGATAAAAAATTACCTGAAAATTAAGAGGTTTTGGTGTTCCATCACAGCTAATAAAACACATTCCTGAAAACGTTAAAATTATATATTTTTGTTCAGACATAAAATATCCAATTTGTATTGCATCAGCATGCGTATCTTTGACAGACAAAGATAGCACAGTGACTCAAGGCTGACTGCCACAGCTTGCCGAAAACGGCAACAACAATGAGTTTAATGTGGAACCCACTGTAACACTGCTCCAAGGCAAATGGGCCATGGCCAGTGTGAGGAAGGAGAGACCAGGGTACAAAAGCATGTAGAGCATCAGCCTGAAGCCTAGGAGCAGAAACGGGTCCTCTGAAAGCTAGACAATGGGCTTGTGTGGCAGCTACCCTGAAGAGACAAACGGACAAAAGGTAGACACGTCAGACAACGCGTCATGAAACTGCCAGCTGGGAGCTCGGAGTTATCGTTTAGTGATACAGTGAACCCCCCCCACCCACGCCAAAAAAAAAGGCTGAAAAGATAAGTAAGGTGAAAAAAATAGGGGAGGGGGGACAGATAAGCTCAAACCTCTCCCTGGGAGCTGACCTTGAGACTGATGGTCACAACAAAGGAGGAGGGAACATTCCTGAAGCACACACACACCTCGGCCATACTGAGGTGCGGGCATCCAGGGAATAGTCTATACAGACGAAGAAGGTACTTTTTTCTTGACCTTGGCTTTGGTGTCTGGGGAGGGGGGTGGGGGGTGTTTAGAGCAAGGGACTAAAGACTGGAGGATGCAGGAAAGATTGAGAGTCTCTGGGGAACAGCATTTTTTTTTTTTTCTACTGCAGACATGCTACAAAGCCACTCACGGGGCTATCATGCCATGCCACTAGAAACCGTGCACCTAAAAGTCTCAATTCAGCTGCGTATGTACTGTAGCGCTCAAATTAGCGAGCACTTAGCTATGGTTGTTAGCATAATGTATTGCCGAAATGATGCAGAAATGCTCACTTGGTTTTACACGATGCTTGAAGAGTAAAATAGGCATGTTGAATTGCAACTTTACATTTCTTCTTTTGTTCATATAATTAATTTATCTAAAAGCAATGGTTAAAAAATAAAATAAAAATCTGAGCACTTCGGGGTTTTTATTTTTTTTATTTTTACCGTCATCTTTCTCATTTTATTGCCCTTCTTTCGCCAAGAAGAAGCGAGCGGCTTTTAGCCAAGCCTTGCTAATGTCCTCACTATGAAAAAGGATGAGAATGTCAGATTTAGAACTTTTAAAGGGAGTGATGTCATGAAGCAGACCACAGGCATTACAGGGACACTAAGATCACCCAGGCGGTAACCAGACTAATTGTTATGAGTGTTTCATGAAAAATGAATGTGTGGATGCAAAGATGGGTCTTTCAGTTGTGTGTGCATCACAGACTAATGCTTTATCAAGGCTCCCCTCTTTCACTAATCACCCACGACTCCTCCGAGCCACGGGGTGAAAGCCAACGTAATGCCTGAACACACACACACACATCAGTTAGAACCACACATCTGACTCACAAGAATGCGCTTGGCTTATTTAGTTTGCTCAGGAGGTAAATTATTTAAAAGAATTAATTGATTTCATGAGTACGAAGGTTGAGAATGCTAAAACCGTATGAGTAATACGTACAAGGGTTTGCAGAAAACAACTTAAAAAGTCATAAAACATTAAAGAGGAGAAAAGCACAACGAATGTGGAGAAAACAACAGAACGGATAATAAATGCAAGAACTGTAGTTGTGTCTTTCTTAGGAATCAATGAGAGCAACTCATGCAAATAAATGTGTTATCCCGTTGACTACTTGACCTGCATCTTCCCCCAACTCTCATTTTACACGAGAAACGATCATAAAAAAAGTGTCTGCATTTTAGACTCAACTATTTAAACATACGCGGGATAGAACGTTGTAAATTAGGAGAAAGGTGCTCTTTGTCTGCTCAAAAACAAAATGAAATGTGAAGGTTACAGCAGGATGAAAGAGTTCAGAGCTTGTCAAAACTACACAATGGAAATACTTTTAAAAGTTTTTCATTCAATATCTATATTCAGTTTAAAAAATATATACACAATCTTTTGGGCAATGTGCGCATTAAAATCGACTAAAATGGAAGTATAAAAGAAATCAGGATAGTTCAAAATGATTAACTGTGTTGATTGTATTAAACTTTGTAGCATTCTGTGATTTGCAGTGCACAAGTGTTTTAACGGAACTGAAATTGAACATTATATTGTTATTAAACGAAGAGCAATGAAATAACGACTATCTATCTATTAAAGTACCTGAGTAAAACTGAGATGTGTGTGTGTGTTATATGCCTTTTTGTTGTTCTAACAAAGTTAAGTCAAGTCCTCTGGATTAGAGCTGTCATTTCTAACCCGAACCTGGAGCCTGGCCCTGCCCGACTCGGACTGGGCCGGGCCATAATGCGCTTAATGTGCGGGCAGAGCTTTTTATTGCGTCAGGGACACGCATGGCCCATGAGCCAACATGGCTTGCCATAGCATCACCAGCCGCACGCAGCCATTCGACCATGTGCGGACCTGCCGTTGAAAGAGGTAAAAGGTTTAGTTAAGCTTCAGATGGACTGCTGCCAGCGATCCATCAGCCCAAACGGACGTTCATTCAGCCGCCGCAGTCAGTGGACGGCCGACGACCCAAACAGGTGAGATCACAAAATACCCGACACGTCAGAGCAGGGTCCAATGCATGGGAAGCATTTAATGCACTTTGAGGGCTCCTCAGCTCCATTTTTCTGCCCCCTTTACTCAGCCGCGTGCGTCCGCCAACCGTTAATAAAAGTCAGTGATATAAGAAGTCAAAGCTCGGACCTGTAATTACTGTTAACTCATCGGATCGTGTGGGGTTCGAAGATGATGGCTGCGGACTGGGGCCGGATTTTTTGGACCCGAGTGCAACTCTGGATGGATTTTTCTTGTTCAAGAAGAAGAATCCATCCAGAGTACAGGACCTGACTTAACTTAGTTAGATTTTTCTACCTGGATTACTGAGCATGCATCAGGACGTCTTTTTGTTGTTGAAGTTATTGCTGCAAGTTAAATATATTTGTTACTTCAATTTAAAAAGACACATTTAGGTCTTTTCTCATAACTCAGCACCTCAGACTGAGGAAGTCTTTCGGATGAAAGACGAAACGTCTCTACGTTTTTTTTTTTTTAATGTCCCAAAGACCAGATTTAACTTTTTTTAGAGTCTTTTCTGATAGTTTTGCTAAAATGTACAAAGCCAATTTACTTGCTTTGCCCCAATAAACAACATTGCTACATTTATTCATTCAACCTTCATTTGTACAGGTTAGTCCCACTGAGCCACGGGGACTCATTTACAAGAAAGACCTGAGTTTTAGCAAAGAGTGATGACAACAGTGAATAACAAAGACAACAATAGACAATCATAAAGGATGCATACACATTTTTTAACAAATGGTAATTAAAAGGAAAAGTAGCAACAAAAAAAAAACCAGCTAGATTTTAAGACGGTGTAGAATACTGAAAACAGGAGCATACCTGCAATGTTTTTTTAAATCCTAAAATGGTGAAAATCCAAAACACAGTTCAACTTCTCTGATAACAAATCAGGAACTAGTGTAATGCATGTCGCCCGCTGCCTTATGCTGAGAAAGGACAGGGTTCTAGCTGTTTTGGTCAAAGTGCGAAGATTATGATCTGATGTAGTATTGATGGATCTCACGTGACCCGTTAGGATTTGAATTACAAATAGTAGTAGTAGTTTGATTACTTTCCAAGAGTTTGATTAAACTCTAACCAGTGGTCCATGAGATATCCACTATGAGAAGGTGCTGTTCATAACAAAGTTAGTTGCAGCTCCTCAGACTGAAAGTCTTTTGGATAAAAGACGAAATGTTTCAGCAAAGAAGAATCTGTCCAGAGGACCGGACTCAACCTTGTTAGGAAGAGGTCAATACGATAATTTAATCACAGACAGACAGGATCGACACCAATAATCATTGACAAAGTTTGAATCACAACTGTCAAGCAATGTGAATCAACGTATATGTTAGGAATGACTCTCAGCTACTACCACACCAATAATATCAACTTCCTGTTGTGGCCATTTTGAACCAGAGTAACTCCAAAAAGTCAAATCAGTTGTGCATGTGCAGCCCATGATTACTTTTTGAACGTTTCATTAACATCTGTTCAGCGGTGCATGGGATATTTTGCTAACACCAAGTGCAAAATCACATTTAGACTCTCATTAAAGTAAATTTTCACATACAAAAAAATTAAAAACCTCAATCTTATAAAACCATTTCTTCTACAACATCCACTGCCTATCATTAATATTAGTTGTGTTTTTTGCTTTTGCTTCTGCCTATCAGTCTTTAACATGAGCAAATCTGTCCTATTCTGATAATAATTCAAGAGCATCAAGTGATAATCTGTGGGGATTAGGTGTGAGATCTGTACAGTCACCAATGAAAAAGCTCGATGTAACCCACAGGCAGATAAGAGGAGAGGAGTGATGATTGGTTTCAGAGAAATGAAGTGAGTAGTCTCCTGAAAATCAATAGAAGATCAACTTTGCCTTAAGTCTCAGTCGGTGCGGACGGTTTTGATCTCTGGCTCGGATTATTTTAGGGAATAACGGGAATTATGTGCAGGGATGCAGAACACCGCGTTAAACCGCGACCTTTAACATTAATACACGACGAGGACGTTAGCTATTCCTAATGTAATTAATGATACTAAAGGCATTTATGCCAACCGATATGATCTACGTAACGTTATAAGTGCATATTTACCCATTTTACGTTCGCTGAAATGTCGAAATCAAACCGTGCTCCCTGACACACAGGCGATCTGTTTTTCCGGGTTGTGTCGTTTTGTCCCGCCTCTTAAAAAAATCATCCAATCGCCAACGAGGTTCACATGATTGACAACCACTTGAGCTAATCACATAACGCAGCGCCAACAACACTCACTACTACGCAATGAAATCGGTTATTTCGAAATACTTGTGATTTAGTGGGGTCTTGTGTTTAAAGGCGTCAAAAATGTTAAAGACAAACTGTTAATTTAGCGAAAGTAGCACAATATGTGCATTTAAACAATTCAGAATGTGTTGCAAGTGAGAGTATGAGACTATGAGCAGGAGTTCTGCATGCAGGATTAATAAACAAAGTGGGAGGGAAACATGTCTGAACTGGTTATAGTAGAGCTGGAAAGGTCTAACAAAGATTTAGACACAGAATAAAAATAAATAAATTAAAAACTCAAAAATATAACCATACGCAGGTTAGGTAATATTTTATTTTATTTAATTTTATTGATTGATGTTGGCAGTGTGCATGTGGTCTAAGACGATGGATATAAGCACCAGTCTCAGGAGGTGCAGGTTCAAATTCCACCTCTGCCACAGAAAAAAAAAATACTTATAACAAACTCTACATTATCAACTGAAAAATAGGCTTCGATATCAAGTTGTCTTGTGCACGAGGATGTGTTTTAAACGTACAGGTACATCTAAAAAAATAGAATTTCAGGAAAAGCTCAATTTTTTTTGTCAATCACTTCAGAAAAAGATTAATTACACATTGAGCCAATTATTTCAAGCCTGTAGTTCTTGTAATTTTGATGATTATGGCTTACAGATAATAAAAAAAACTAAACTCAATGTCTCATAAAGTTAGAATATTACAATAAAATTCCATATATATATATATATATATATATATATATATATATATATATATATATATATATATATATATATTCCGTATATATGGAATTGTATCAGCCGTCCATTCTAACATGCAGTTTTCTGCCATAATCATCACAATTTCAAGAAATTAAGTCTTCTAGTATTTCACTCTATGTGTAATGAATCTATATACATGTAATATATAAGTTTCACTTTCTGAAGTAACTGACAAAAATGATTGAACTTTTTCACTATATTCAATTTTTTTTAGATGTACCTTGATTAGAACTGGCCTGCCAATCTGGCCTTGTTGCTGGTCATTTCTTTACAAAACTTTGTGCACACTCGCCATGCCAATTAGCCGACTATAAAACCAAGACAATTAAGTTAGAATTGTTTCTTTTTTTTTTTCAATTTGAGCACAGTTATTTTGTTTTTCCTGCACATATGCCCACCCGTCACACTGTTCCACAGCGATGTTTGCTTTCAGTAATTGTAAGACTTATCGTTAATAGAATGATCAAGACGAAAAGTTAAAAGAAGAAAAAGTTTTTAGTGCAATTGCACCTTGTGGCGACTGAATTAAAAGTATTTCTCGTTTTATTATGGAGACGTCTCTTAGTATAAATATTCTCACCAGTGATGAACAAGTAGTTGTGTTGTAGTACTCGAGACTGGTATTGGTCTTGAGACCGGTCTCGGGTTAGGTGGTCTTAACTACAACACTAGCATGAAGCGTTAAATGATACTTGAAATAAATTAAAACATCACGTTTTGTTGTTTAGACCTGGTCTATGCACAAATCTGTGTGTTTTTGGGCTACATCTATTGTCACGATGTTTCAGCCCATCCCTTTTTCAAATCAGAGAATATTCAGTCCACCTTGACGGGAGCATCAGAAGATGACCTCTGTCCCGTCAGACAAATGACAGGAGGAAGCACAGCGGTGCTTTCATAAAGCCGCAGCACTTGTAACAGGTGGCAAATTGCATTACGTTTCCATCTGAGCGGCAGAGATCGGGAACACAGATCTACGCTCATATTTAAAAAAGAAAGGTTTCTAATCATCAGGATTGTCATGTGACATCATTAAGCTGCAGAATGTAGCTTGTGTGAGCTGGACTGTGTATCAAAGCAAAAATAACAAGGTTTTGGAGATGGCTTTCGGTCAGCCGGCCCCAGTCGACGGCCTACTTAACAAGGTTATATGTTCAGAACCCAGGAGCACCCAAGTCTTATAGGTTGATGTGGTCAGTTAATCATAAGAATTGTCCATTAAAAAAACAACACCCATTTCTTATGGGCCCATTGTAGCTTTCTGATGCTTCCTGAAATACTCGTGCAACCTGCCAGTTAGGAACTCGTCTTTGTCCATTTATTTATTCGGACAGTTTATAGAAATTACTGTCCTAAAGCTGAAACAGAAACAGCAAACTGAACAAATCTCAACTTTACGATGCAAAGCAAGATACTGTCACGTTTGTTGTCTTTGCAAAGGTATGCTCCCTGAAGCAACCAAATTTATCAGTGTTTTATATTCTGGTTCAGGGAACAGCAAAAGACTGTATATTGGCAGTTGTGGCTGTAGGGTACAGATATTTTTAACAAAACTGTACAGGTGTTCCTCTAAGGCAATTTAATTCCAAATCTATGAGGCATTGCTTTTTATCAGAGGTGTAATCGTTTCACGTTTAGGCTATTTACCGCAGCTAACTGTACAGTGCCTCGAAGGAAATAAGAGAACTTTCTTTTTTTTAAACAAACAAGAAGTTTCCTGCAAATTCTGTTAAGAAACTCTGAGGATCTTATGTCCCAGCTCATGATCATGTTTGTGTCTATAATTTTGTAATGAACGTTAAGTTACACTCTCAAAAACCTCCATGAAAATTCAAAACTTAAAAATTTCTCCATA
>NC_056517.1:37380248-37395894 GCF_014905685.2 Nematolebias whitei
GCATCATGAAGGACCACACTCACCCAGCACACACACTTTTTGCCCTGCTCCCCTCAGGAAGGAGGTTGAGGAGCATTAAGTGTAGAACCACTGGACTAAGGAACAGCATCTACCCTGAGGCTGTTAGACTCATGAATCTCTAATCAGAAAAATCACTGTAATACCACTTTAATTGGAAATATTACACTTTATCTGTGCTGCTGATTTCTTGCTTTCAAGCTTCTATATTCATACCCATCTGCTCACAACAGACTCATGTTCAGGCTGCTGTTTAATCCACCACATTATATTATATTATTAGTGTTTAGCATATATCTTAGATCCGTGTATACTTTTTTCTTCTTTTCTTTAATATACTTTATATTATTGCTATTTTTTGGGTGTAACTGGAACCTCGAGTACACAATTCTCCACCTCATTCATTCAACCTTTATTTATAAAGGTTAGTCTCACTGAGTCAAGAGAGACCTACTTTAGACAGATAACATATAAAATACAGACAACAATAATTCAACAAAAAGCAATTGAATTCAATCAATCGTGTACCACATGTGATGAGAATGACGATAAAGTATCCTTGAACTTTGAACCTTGATTTCTCTTCTAACTTAATCTAGTTTTTAGGATAAAGACAGACGATGTTAAGACAGCGGACTGTTTGCTGTGCTCTTAACAAAAGAAATGTGTTTTTAAAGTAAGTGTGTAATATTTAAGAACTAACTCATCAAATACTCGGTACTCACTTTTGGTAAGCATCCAAAGTCAAGTACTTGTACACAGTCCGAAAAACTACTATGGAGACACACCTAATTTGTACTATCAATGTTTTCAGGAGACCAGTCTGTTCCTAAAATACAATTGTATATGTATTAGTAGAATTTATTAAACTTTTAGAAATGTATCATGCATTCACAACTACAAAAAAGCATGATAAAGATATTAGGTTAAAATAAATTCAGATTTTGATAATGAAATAAATTAAAAGTTTATGAATGATATGAAGTGAAAAAAAAAATCTGAAGATCTATTCCTATATGCATCTTCATGTTGTAGCTGTTCTACTGCAGAGATTGGAGTTACACATCATGGATAGGAAGCCAGCATTAAATTGAAATAAATTGTATTAATATTGCACCAAGAATTAATCTCTTTTTAACTATGGACATTTATTTAGTGCTCTGTGCGCAGAGTAGAACATGTCAACAGAACGAGAAGCCTACTTGTAAACAACATCAAGTATGCACGAGCACCACAGTTAAAGAGTTTATTTGAATGTGGTAAAATGAGAAAAGGAAAGAAGAGCAGTTCATGGTTTTCTTTTCATTGCTGCTTTACCATTGTATCCAGGATCTTTTGTTTGTGTACGCTAATGGATGTCAAACCGTTTCCCTCTTAATAGAATTCAATCAGTGGCGATCACATTGAATATGATTAACAGTACAGTTTGTGACAGTTCTTTATTGTTTGCACAGAATAATACAACTTTGTAGAATAATGACGACATAAAAAAGCAATTAGAAGCAGCGTGGACCCGTGCATCGTTTTTTTTTCTGTTTTAGGCATATAGGCAAGTGCTCTTTGTTAAAGATACACACAACTCTCGAATACAAATCGAAAGAACGAGGCAAGTAGAGAAGGTCCACTATAATTATCTTTGAAGGTTGCGACCTCAACCATTTTTCCTGAGAAAACTATGAATTATTATTCATTCTTTGTGCACCAGAGGTGACAAGCTGTGTGCAAAAATCTTTCTGCTGAAATGCAACTTTCTTTTCAAGACTGCATCAACACGAAGCTGGACTAAAGACATCGTCACCACCACTTAATGTAACAACCTTAAGTTATTGTTCCGTTTTACTTATAGCCTGACTTTTATCAATATTCACTCTTGTGAGTGAGTTTTGCACACAAAAAAAATAATTATGGCCTATTATACATCAGAGTACTTACCTGCTATTATGGAGAAGGTCAGAGGACTAGCTTTGTGCGCTGCCTACACTGCAAATAGAAAGGTTGCTGTGAACGGTACTTTGCATTTCTTAGCATTAGACATGTAAAGCTTCTATTCCACGTCCATTTAAAGCTTAATTTATTACTTTTACTTTTAATATTACTGTTTTAGCAACAGAAACACCAATATTGTTTGCTGTTTATTTTGCATTATTTCTTTATTTGAGTTAATTTTTATAGTATAAATTAGTAAAAACTACTGTCATGGATCTAGTCAGCTGGACTTTCAACGCAATCGATTAAATCTTTTCAACAAAGCGACAGGGTCCTGGAGAACCCTCATGCCCCGCTGAGACACACGCAGCGGGATACATCATGGATCCGTGGGAAGTTTGGGAGCAGATGTGTCTTTCTGTATTGTCTCAAGAGGACGCCAAAGATGTTTAGATAATTGGATTCACGATGGCAGGGTTTCTGGTTTTTGGAATCGGCAGATACCTATGTTATCGGCTATTACAGAAGACAGCGGCAGCAGTTTCGGCCATGGCAAAACTTCTGAGTGTGTGTGAAGGTTTGATTCATGCTTCGAGTACTCAAAGTCAGCTGATTTACGAGCTAAACTGTAAGATGGAAGCGATTTGTGAGAATCGCAGGCCCCTTGTGGCTTCTGGGACACGCCAGCATGTTGGGGACGACCTTGGATGAGGCTCGTAGGCACGGACCAGAGGAATGCCCACAAATATGGCCATTTTGGGATCAAAAGTACCAGCAGGTTTCATGGCTGACATGGACAAAACAGTATGCTTGAAAAAAATCAACAATTGTGGCTTACCTGAATCTTACTCCCCCAGTTGGCTTCGAAGCAGGCCGACTTATCAAATTTCTCCTGGGATATGTGTAAACTAAGGAAAAGCTATGCCCATCTATGTTGACAGATTAATGAGAACAGCTGAGGTATTGATTATCCGCACATCCTTTCTGTATTGACTTTTTCAGTTAGATAAATTTTTCTAGTTGATTAAAAAACACAGTTAAAGGAAAATGTGCCAACTGTCCTTCAGTCCAACAGTTTGCACTATTCTAAGAGACAGCAGTCGCTTTATTAGGCGACCAGCTGTTTCTCTGATTGCTTTGTCTTCTGAGCTTTTGAATGTCCATTTTCACTGATCTTAATTGATGCCCTGGCATCTTTCTATGCTACTTTGTGTGTTTTCAGTTTCCAGATTGGTAAACAAATACAAACAAATGGACTGCCTCACTCAACAGTCTATTAGGATAGTCAGGGGACAATAGTGTTTCTGCTCTGATGTCTATAATGCAAAATCCAATCAAAACGATGAGCATTTAGAGGTACTTATGGACCGTTCCACCATGTAAACGATGCAGCGAGCTCTGTAATAGGAGCTTGGCTAACGTCTGATTGAATCGTAGTGTATGGTCCTGTTGATGCACAATAGGACTTAACTCTAATGGACACTAAACAGAGTTTGTTTTGTGGTCTTAACATCATGAAATTCAAGGCGTGCATTTTCTGTTTGTGAATACTGCAGTTAGCCTGTGCTCTATTTGTCCTCCACAGACAAATTTATAGTCAAAATTAGATTTTTACTAAAATGTTTTTAGTACTTAGTGGGTAATATAACTTTATTCTGCCATTCAGCCATGCATACATATATTTTATTTACAGCTTTTGCATGTAGGGTCATGGAGAAGTGGAGAACCTCCTCCCTGAGTCATTGGTTGGGAGGCGGAGCACACCCTGGATGGGTTGCCAGTTCATCACATTTATTTCTGCGCAATGTTGGATTCCTAGTTTTTATTAATATGTTGTATTAATCTTAATCCACTGGTCTGAACTATGGATCTGGGCAAGATTTAAAGTTAAACCAGATTTGATCATTTGGGTTCTGTTTCATCCTGCCATCTGTGCCCACTTGGATTATTGGTGTTCTGAACCAACTAAAAATACCCATGTGATGGGAATAATTTCACTTTTACCACAAAACTAAATGGCAATAATGTCTCCACCGACAAGCGTCTTGGAATTTTATGTAATTCACAAAATCACTTTGACATTCTCGTGAACTCCAGAACAAAAGCGTTTTTTAAAAGGCAAAGAAATTAAATGGGAAAATTGATCTCATGGCTTAATCCTTGGTAATGAGAACACATTTTTTTCCTGTCATGTGGAACACCCTTTGTACTAACATTCCCCAAAACCATTTTGTCCTTTTTGCTGTAGTTTTTTTTATTTTTTTAAAGTACATTATAAAGGATGTCTGTAACTTACACTATAGCTTGGTGAAAATCCTTATGATCTTTACAAAGGGAACATTTCTGGAGTTAATCAAAAAAAGTCCTGTGATCAAAATGACCACAACTTTTTTAGCTTTGCAAAATGGAACGTTGTAAAAAGGAACATGAGGATTTAATAAGTAGAGGCTTTATGTTTCCTGGTGACAGCAGTGACACAATATTAATATTAATATTAATAATAATAATAATAATAGTATATTTTATTTTAAAAGCACATTTCAGGACAAACAGCGACACTGTGGTGCAATTTCCTCAGAACTTTAGTTAAACTAGAGAAACTGCATTTCCTGCAAAAATGCAGTGTGAATGCTTGTTGCCAAAGCACTAGATAAAAAAAACAGTTGAAATGTAGCCGAAATGACAAAACAAGCCTAAGTTAGCAGAAAAAAAAGCAGAATTAGGTTTAAATAAACACAAATTAGTGTAAAAATTAAGAAATTATCTGAAAAAGCTGAAAAGGCAAACAAAAAAAGCTTAAACTATTAGAAGGAAGTGGAATGAGCTGAAACGAGCTCCAATGTGGAATTAGCTGAAAAAGCAGATTTTAGCATATAACAGCTTAATAGTGGCTGAAAGAGCAGAAAAGCTGAAACTAGCAGAAATAAGCGGAAAGAAGCACAAGCTAAAATTAGCAAAAAGAAATTAATTAGGCTGAAAGTAGCAGATGTTATCATGTAAAACTTGAATTTATCTGAAAAAAAGCTTAGCTAAAAAAAAAAAGCTAAAAGGTAGCTGAAAAAAGTAGAACTAGCTTAAATTAGGAGAAGAAAGCAGAAAAAATATGTTTGCCTAATTAGGCTGAAATAAACGGAAATCAGCGCAAAAATGGACATTATCTTGGAAAAAAATATGAAATTAACATAAAGAAGCTGAAATTACAAGAAGGAAGAGGAGAGAGCACATTTTTGCTGAATTAGGCAAAAAAAAAATTAAATGAGTGCAAAAAATGGGGAAATAGCTGAAAAGCTAAATTAGCATAAAACAGCTAAAAAGTAGTTAAAATAACTTAAACTAGCAGAAAAAACTAAAAGTAGCACAACGAGCTGAAATTAGCAGAAATAAGTTAATTATGCTGAAATTAGCTGAGATTACCATGAAAAAATGTGATTTTTTTTTTCCTGAAAACAGCTGACATTTGCTATAAAAAGTAGCTGAAAAGGTAGAACAAGTGTAAATTTGGTTGGCCTTCTAGCTGTTTTAAGTGCTCTATAAATAAAATGGTATGGCAAACTAGCAGAAGAAAGCAGAAAACACACATTTGCCTAATTATGCTGAAGGAATGAGCACAAAAATAGATATTATCTGAAAAAAAAAGCTGAAATTAGCAAAAGAAAAAAAAAAAAACAGCAGAAAAGTAGCAAAAAAGCATAAAGAAGCTGATATTACCAGAAGGGAGTGGAGAGAGCACATTTTTGCTGATATATATTGAAAAAAGTTTAAATTAGTGCAAAAAAATGTGGAATTAGCTTAATTTAGCATAAAAACAGCTATATAGAACTGAAATAGTAGAAAAAGCTTAAACTTTCAGGAATAAGCTTAAAGGAGCATAACAAGCTTAAATTAGCAGAGAGAAGATAGAAGGAGCACAAAAAATGTTGTAGTTAACTGAAAGGAGCACAACACAGCTGAAAAAACAGCTGAAAGTAGCCGAATTTAAAAAAAAAAATTGCCCAAATAAGCTGAAAGAAGGTGAACAGAACTAAATGAGAAAGGAGCAGTAAATAGTTGTAAACAGATCTAAAGATTGGAAGGATGTAAATTGAGCTCAGTTCATTAAAAAACAAAAAAAAAGTCACAAAAGGCTAAATATTTCAAAAAGCTAAAGTTGCACCAATACCAAAAGTTATAGCAGGATTGTCCTGAATCCCAATGCTTCATAACCATTCACACTATTATTCTAATGCAATTAATCACATAAATTTTGTAGCTACATATTATTAATACCGCAATTAATCAGCCAGCTTGTATGTAGTTGATTCACTGGACACAATGGAAAAGAATTAGCTCCAAACGTGGCCGAAGCTGAGCACTTGTAATGACTCTGCTTTAGTTAATGAGAGAATGTGGAAACTCAGTTCATGCCTGCATTAAAAAAAACTGCCTCTGAACTGTGTGACCTTCATCATTCTCTCTCCTCACGCTCCTCACACTTTTTTTTTTCTGGCCTCACACAGTCTTAAGTGTTTGCTTGTGTAGCAGCTGCTTGGAGGGAGAGATGGACTGGGAATGAAAAAGATAGAGCATGGGAGGTCAAGGGGTTGTGATGGTTGACTATGCTAATGCTGTTGTTAATGACTTTGCTGTGAGTGATAATTGATCGTCTTCATTACCATATTAACTCCACCGCCTGGCCCAACCATATCCCAAGCCTCTTCCCCTTTTTACTCTCCAGGCAGTAATGGATGCCCCTGTTTGATCCTTGGAATAATGAACTAATTAGCTTAATTAAAATCAATAGAGATGCCAATACCAGGTTAGACGTTTCAGGGACGCTATCTCTCTATCTGAAGGAAAGGGAATTTTCTGAACGTGAGGATGAAATAGAACGAATGACGGGGGTTAGAGTAGTGACACATAACCAACGGGTGAGTGGGGTGGTGATGAGGGGGGGGGGGGGGGCAGGCCAACGTGGGCATAAAATAAAACGATGGAGCATGAGAGGAATAGGAAACGGCCAATTGAGTGGTGATTAAAAGAAGTGACTCGCATGTTTTTAAACCGCAACGTACAAAACGTTAAATGGGTAAACTAGAGTGAGGACAGGAAAGTGCAGGAGAAAAAGACGGAAAACATCAGGGAGCCAACGAGAGGGGAGACTAAACGAGAGAGAAAGAGGGCAAAAGAGGTTCCTAATGCTGATTTATGAGTGCTTGACGGTCGTTAGCTGCAATAAATGGCTTGTAGGAGTGGTTGCAGCATTACTCCCTGTACAGGATACTAAGTGCATTGTAAGGTCAGCTATAAGGCCAAACTTACATATGTAAAGCTCTGCCCTTGTAAACCTTTGCCAATGAATCAGCCACTGGATGGAACTGCAACCAGTCCACCCAACACACTGTGAGGACCGCGCCCTCCTAATCTATGCATCAAGACAATAAAAGCTCTTCATATGACAATGATTTGTTGGAACACATGGAAGAGCGAATAGTGAAAATTAATCAGCTACGTTTTCATCATCCAAATACGCTCATAAATATTGATACTTTATTATCAGTGAAGTTACGTTTTGTACTCTGCTTTATTTAGATATCAGATAAAACAGATGGCACGGTTTTACGATCATTTTAATCCTTTTTTTTTTGCACGTGTGCAAGAAGAGATTCTGCTTTTATTTTGTATCTTGATGAAGTTTTCAAAAGTTATAAATGTGCACTGAAGCCACAAAAACCTATTTTTTGTGAATGTTTATGAAGCGTTCACTCGATTGTGATCCATTTTTCTTCCATACATTATTCAGCATCTTTCTCGTTCCACAATTTTTGTGCTATTTTAACAAATCAAAAAGTTCAGCTTGTTCAGGAGAATGGTGAGATGACTTTTGGTGTTGGTGCAACTTTAGCTTTTAGAAATATTTAACCTTTTCTGACATTTTTTGTCTCATAGCAAATGAATTGAGCTCATTGTACACTTTTAGATCTGTTTACAACCTTTTACTGCTCCTTTCACATTTTGTTCTGCTTCAGCTCCTTTCAGCTTCCTTGTGCAAAAAAATAAAAAAATAAAAAAATCAGCTTCTTTCAGCTGTTTTGTGATCCTTTCAGCTTCTTTCTGCTAACTACAGCATTGTTTTGCTTCTTCCAACTTTATTCTGCTAATACGCTCCTTTCAGCTTATTTCTGCAAGTTTCAGCTTTTTCTATTTCAGCTACCAATCAGCTATTTTTATGCTAATTTTATCCTTTTCAGCTAATTTCACTTTGGTTTGATTTCAACTTGTTTCAGCTTAATACAGCAAAAATGTGCTCTCTCCACTTCCTTCTGAAAATTTCATAATTTTTCTGGAATTTTTAGCTACTTTTCAGCTGTTTTGTGCTAATTTAAACTTTTTTCAGGTAACTTCCACTTTTTTTTCTCATTTCTGCTTCTTTCAGCAAACATGTTCTTTCTGCTTTCTTAAGCTAATTTAAGCTTCTTTTACATTTTAGCTAGCTTTTTTAAAGCATATTTTAGATCATTTCAGCAATTTTCAGATAAACAAAAGTTTTTTTGTGGCAATTTTTCCCAATTAACTTATTTCTGCTAATAACTTGGTATGCTCCTTTCAGCTTATTTCTGCTACTTTCAGTTATTTTAGCCACTAATGAGCAGTTGTAATGCTAATATTAGCTTTTTCAGCTAATTCCACATTTTTTGCACTCATTTCAACTTTTGTGCTTTCTCCTGTTGATTTACGATTGCTCTACATTTTTTGTTACATTTCAGCTGTTTTTCAGCAAGTTCTTCTGCAGTAAGCCTTCACACTGCATTTTTGCAGGAAATGCAATTTCTCTAGTTTGTTAATGCATCCTGTTAAAGTTGGATATAGATTTATGTAGTACACGATCTCATAAAGTACTTATTTAATTGCCTGTGGTAAAAAGATGTGTTGTTTTCCTCCAGGCTATAAACAAAGTTGCACGACTTTACACTTGAATTGATCTCTCGCTGCACGTTTTATTCACGTTAGCTCGCAACACACGCTGCTTGTGTATTTCTTGTAGTCCCCACCACTGTGGAAGGAATGATGCCATCCTGTACTTCTCATCTGCTGTAATCTGTTAGTTCTTTGCTCTTCTTTTTTGACTTGAGCCACAACAACACCATCCATCAGCAGCAAAAACAGCAACAACAACCAAAAAAAAGAAAAAGAAGCAGAAACATATAGGGAGGAACTATTTAAACATTTATCAGTTTGTAATTATGGCAGCAATCTTCAAAGTAGTTCTGATGCTGGTTTATTATTTATTGTTGGTTAGTGTCAGTACATTTAATCAGAATCAGAGGCTTAAACTTTAACTTTGACCTTGATTTTTATTGTTACAAAGGTGATTTACTATTGCCATGGCAACTGAGACTGGAACTCGAACCTGTTCCAGGGCATGTTAGGTTAGAGATGAGGCATTGGACACATGCACGTTAATGCTCCACAACCAAACAGCTGTCTTGAAAATTGAAAGTAAGAAAGGAAAGAGGAGCTGTTTGTGTGCACGGGGTCAGTTTTCCTCAACATTTAGTCCGAGTTCATTCAACTTTCTCTGACAAGCATCTTCAAGAAAAAAAAGAAAATCTGTACAGAGAAACAAACCCATTTAAAAGAAAGAGTTCTTCTTACGAGTCCTGTTCAATGACCTTTATTTTTCTTTTCATCATCAGCTCTCATATTTAAAACATTTGCTTTATTGTTTTAAGGCTATCTGCTCTAAAAATGTTTAAAAAACATTTATTTTCTGCATTCAATACCCTTGACGTCATTTAAAAATTGAACACAGATAAGTGTAAGTAAGCTGGCTTGCAAGTTTAAGTTATTATTAGTTTTTAGAGCCAAAGGCTGAAACACGCCTGTTGTGAATGCAACAACACCGGACCAGATATCTGACAAGTAAGAACAACAACAGATTGTTGTTTGTCTAATTTAAATAAAAAGAAAGAAACAACCTTTTCATCCATCAGGATATTGGGTGGTAAATTAATATCTGTCAAGAAGTTCGGGCTCTTTATTTGAATATTGTTGGTATCACAAACCCTCTTAAACATTTGCAGCTCTTTTTAAAGCGTCTCACCTAACACACTGTTCGGACCTCACAAGTTACAGCTGCAAGCGTCGAGCAGCAGTTTTCTCAGACTTTCAGTTTTGGTGTTATAGAACGTTTTGTAGAAACTGCAAAGCTGACGGGATATCTTTGAAATATGATGGGTCAGTGTATATATTATGCGGTGTAGGCTCCACAGTCAGAGTGGCTCATATGGTTCTCAGTAACTTGAACACATCAAAAATACATCTGGATATTTTTTTAATCACAAACATGTGAATGATAGTTCCATAACGTGGAAACACAGTGAGGACAGGAGCGGTTTTCTCTGTTAATAATTTTTTTTTTTTTAGAAAAAAAATCCATCCAGTTAAAACAAACAAAAAAGTTTGTAAAACCTGGTAATATGGTAAAAATGTGAAAAAACTCAAAGGGACAACCAAACCGTTTTGTGAGGCCACTTAGATTCTCCTATTTATAAAATCATGGCTGTTTCTAGAATTATGCCGCTCAAGATGGCTGAATGTTGGAGAAGCTCTCTTACATTCATTCCGAGATTTAGCTTTTGCAAACTTTAATTACTCTTTCTTTCTGGATATAAATGGCTTTTTCGGATGATTACTTCCTCTGGTATCAGATGCTGTGCAGCTGGAAGGATTTTTACTGAAACTTTTTTAAACTTTTGGACATTTGCTATGATGCGTAACCATGACAAGAAGGTTGTTTTCTACAACCGGGATCAGCTGACTAACATATAAAAAGCTCAAATATCTCAAATACAGTCCCAAATCCCAAATGAGTTGAAAAGGAGGTGCCGTGGATGCATTCCCGTCTACCTGGAGGCGGTGCTCGAGTGTCAGACTGCCAAGATCTTGGATAGCCTGAAAAGTGGCTTGTGACAGCAGGAAGGCGGCGATCGTACCTCGGCGCCTGCAGTTAAGTCCGCAGCGACGAGGGGCTCAGAAGGCTGCTGGGAGAAATGGCCATCGTTCGAGGAGGAGTTCAGCCCAGCATTCAGGCAGTCCTGCTGCCCAAGAGGACTGAGAGTTCTGCTAGGTCTGGGTGGACGGAATGGCATCTGCAGCCAGTTTCTTCGGATCCACTGTGGGACGGACTGCTCCAAGAGATCCCTCCTGCCCACAGTTACCAGCATCTCTAGAACAACTCTAATGAAACTAGGACGATGAGCTACAACAACAAATAATTTCCCTTTGGGATTAATAACGTATTTTTGAATTGAATTGCATTTACAAACAAGATTTTTATTTAATTAATGTTAACAACTGAAAAAAGCACAGACAGTTGAGATGGACAAAATTCACTTTAAATTAAATCAAATTTAGTCTATTGTTCTGCCTCAAAAATGACGCTTATTACACATAAAACTCCCCACAGACAGACACAAAGGTAAGCACTGCCACTATCAAATGCATTCACCATAGTCATAACCTTCACAGGGCTCATTATCATAGATTGCAGGCCTTTTTCATAAAACTGAGTCTGCTGGTGACATATTACTAACATGACGGATAGACACACACACACACACACCACACACACACTGGCTCTAATGAGATCCTATTCCGGACACCCAACCCAGCTGCCTGTAAATTCCAGTCGCCACTCTACTATACATACTTAATCAGCTAATGTTGTTTTATTCCTTATTATTAATTTGTCCCTGTTTCTGATTTATCTTAAGCTCTCTGCATCACACCAATATTTTGTATGCTTTACCGTTCAGAGAGGCAGAGACCAGGAGGAAGCCATGTGCCTATTCATTTACTTAAGCGATTGCATCTGTAATGAATTGACTGGCTGTTTAGGCATACATAACACAGCCTACTACTCACCTTAATAATGTAAGCAGGTCGTAACTCCTGCTAACCCAAGGGTATACATAAGGCATGCATACACAGACACATGCAGCCACGCACCCAGACACACACAGCCTGCCCGTATTAGCCACTGACCTCCACCATTTCCAGGTCCTCTTATTGTCACATTGCAGCTGCAATGGAATATCAATGTTTTATGAGTGGGGAGAAAATGTTGTTTCTTAATGTTGTTTCTTAGCCGCTTGGTGACCATCCTATGAACCCTTAGTTACCAACGTGGAATCCATCCATTTAATGCGCTTTTGGCTAATTTTAAACCATTTGCAGGATCTGAAAAGCAAAACAATAAAAGATAACCTGAAGGTTTTGAATGTTTTAGATTTGTATGCGACAAAAGGCTTAGAATGTGATTTTGACTTGCATGTTTATTGACGATTCTTTGTTTTCTCACTTCAAGTTCAAGTATCTTTAGTGTCATTCGCATCGCATGTGGTGCATGAGGTGGAACAAAATTGTGTACTCAAGGTCCTAGTTACACCCAAAAATAGCAAAAATATAAAGTATAACAAGAAACAGTATTTAAGGATCTAAGATATACACTAAACAATATGCTATGATATACTAATAATGTAAAACAATACAGTATATTAAACATCAGTCCATACATGAGTCTGTGTTGAGCAGATGGGTATGAATAAACAGAACAAGTCGTCAAGTCAGATTTATTTATATAGCACATTTAAAACGGTAACTGTTATCAAAGTCATAGCATGAGATAGTCAGGAGCATGAGATCAACAGCATGAGATCAGCAGCATGGATAATCAGCAGCACAGATAAGTCACATATCACCATTTAAAGTGACATTACAGTGATTTCCCTTTTTTTCTTACAGCCATTATTCTGGTTAGGGTTATATCTGAACATAATTATAGTACTTTATATATTGCTTTAATGTATGAATTGATCAGAATTTGGCATCAAACAAACAAAAACAACAAACCCTCATATCCTCTCTTGAGTGAGTTTTTTTCCAATAGCCAATTAAAGCCTTATGACTGTTAAATCTGGAATTCATTTGAAGTAAATCCTTCATATCCAGCTTAAAAGTAGTAGGTAAATTGTAAATAAAGGTTTTAATTAAAACTAACAACAAAAAGCTCCCGCTTTCACGCGCTTGAAGCTGCACACTATCAGCGATAAGAACGTTCCTTTAAACCTACCAGGAGGTAGAGGAGGGACAGTGTGAAGGCAACCTATGAGGATGATAACCACTGATAACGGCCATTGAATGGGCTGATAACATTCGAAGCAGCTGCCTTTAAGGACTGCGCACACAGTGTTTCTCTGTTACATGGTGGTTTATCACATTTAATTAACCAAATATCAGCTTCCCAGCTCTTTTTTCTTGTTTGCTTGTTGGCATACTTGCGTTGCTATTCACCTTTCAATGTATATGAACATAAATGCACAATTCCTGATATGCACACTCTAAACAGATGTCTAATTGAAACACACAAGCCCATACTCGCACACAAATAGTCCGTCACAGGACGATGTGTTGACCTGTGAGTCACTGCTGCCACCATTGATTTCCTTTTCTCAGAGTGACCCCAGTCACCACGGCGATGGAGTGGCTGATGTTTCAGCAGTCCTGCTGTGCATCTCTGTGTCCAGGCGTTCCCTCGTTCACATTCTGTCGTGTCTTCATTCTCCTTATTCACTTTATGTTCTCATTTATTCCCTTACAGTTTGAGATTATCACACAATGACGCCTTTATCTTTTTTTTTTCCCCTGACAGATGTTCAGTCAGCATGACAAGGCACAGTCAGACAAGATGATGAGACCTGTTATTTTAAGGTGAACTCTGTGCACTTGTCTTCTTGTAACATTTTTGTATTCTAGTGCACAGTTTCTATTTTTTATCATCCACATTTCAGATTCTGAAACAACTGCTTGAAATATATATGTATATTTTTTCTGTCTAAATCGTAATAATGCACAATTTGTAATTATTCATTTGTATATTTTAGTTTAGAGTTTTGTATTTATTTATGCATTTGCATTTTACATGTTATTGTCTGCTCGTTCTTTTCTATAATATCATCGTGTTAAGATGCAAATTTTTAGTGGCACTTCTAAACTCAAAAACATCACAAAAACAAGAGTTTTTAATATTCTAACAATTTCATCTCAATTATATAAAAAAGGAAACTTACAGTAGAATTAGGGAGAAAGCAACTTTTTACGCAAATAATTCTAGATAGTTTCTGAAAATTCTCTCAATGTTTCAAATAATTTTCATTTTATAATTTTTTATAGAAATCTCGTTACATTCTCAACATGTTTAATGCCAGACCTTACATAATTACTCGCTGCGGTAACAGTTAGTTATTTTCTCACCCAAAATGTTTGATTTTTTTTGAGACAAGCGTCTGAACTCGATCCGACAACGTTTCTGGATCATCTTCCCTGCAGCTCAGAATCCATGCAGGTATAAGGATGACATGAAAAATATGAATGTTGCTCAGCAAAGAGTCAGCTTGTTCTTAAGAAAAGTGTACGTTTTTGACTGAAATCACTAATAACTTGCAACACAGACACAAAACAGAGGCCTCGGGGACTCTGCCTGTCCTTTGGGAGGCTGAGCTCTTCGGGGAGTCTCTGCAACACCACTGTCCCCATGGCAATATGCAAATCCCTGTGTGATATGTCCCACCATGCAGCGCTCCAAGGCCCCTAAAGACAAGTTCTGTGTCTAATGTTAACCTTTTTGAAAAGCCAGATTTTTTTTTAGGTTCACACATTTTGACAAAACTAATGAAAGTAGTATTTTCTGCATGCAACCTTTCAACTTTCGATATATACCTGCTCTAATTTTTTTTATAGCTAAAACCCATCAGAGGAGGGACGGGTGAGAACTAGTCTGTCAGTATATTCGAAACCAGCAACCGCATGAAAGTATCATCCTTTAAATGCTATTTTGTGTTCATCAACCTTCCATTATTGTTTAGCTGACAAGTACATTTTTCATTTTCGACGCTGACATTGTAATATCTATTGTGAAATAAATCAGTTATTTCGATACAAGAGGGATATTATTGCAGTCGGTTGTTTTTTCCCCTCTACAAGCTGTCATTTGAAACTAACTAAAAAAAAAAAGGTAAAAGGAAAACACATCCAAATATGGTCAAAAGTAACAGTCAGTAGTTTGACAGCCTGCAGTGCAGCCAATTAAAGCACCCAGCCAAGCAGAAATCAGCGGTCCTGCACAGTGACACAGCTGAGTTTGTGGCGGTGCAATGCTTCTTTGCCGTTTGTGTAAAAAGGCGATGAAGGCCGTGATGGATCCGCTCTCCGTGCGTTGGCTGTCAGAGATGTGGGGATTTGCATCACACCTTGAGCGTTTTAAATGGCTGCACATATAATAATAATAATAATAAAAAAAATGAAATAAATGAAATGAGTAAATCAGGCCTCATGAAATGAAATGACAGGCAGGTTTAAACAGCGGGTGAGTGTGTGTGTGTGTGTGTGTGTTTCTTGCCACTAGCGTCAACATTAAACATCATCAGATTGAAGCCACCCTCCAGGGTAGCATCACTCAGCCAGGTGTGTGCACGTGTGTGTGTGTGTGTGAGTTTGCGTGTGGTGCACCCTAAGTCTTTTATCTACTTTTCCATTTCCTCTGTTTTTTTTTGTTTATCTACAAATTTATTTATATATTTCTGGTGAAACGGTGTACAGAACACACACATAACCCCCCTCACACACACACACACACACACACACACACACACACACACACACACAC
>NC_056517.1:37395904-37397512 GCF_014905685.2 Nematolebias whitei
CACACACACACACACACACACACACACACACACACACACACACACACTGATCTATTAATGTATTGATGTGTGAGCGGGTGTCAGTTTTCTATTCTCCATCTCCCCCAATTTTTTAATTATTTTCCCACAGAATAATCTCCTGCAGAGTTTTTTTTACACTTGAGTTAACTTGAGCGCTGTTTTCCTTTGCCAAGAGCAGTCGAATGCTGAAAGTTAGTTAGAAAAAAGAAAGAGAGGCTTTGACAGAATATCCTGATTGTCATGTGGGAAAGGTAGGAACTTAAACTTATTTCACAGACAGGCAGTATCCCTCAGTGAAGCTGTTCTTATTCAAACCCCAAACTTTTCTCTGTTAACACATTTTAGGCTGCGAGGGATTCAAGGTTCAGCATCGTTACTTTCCTTGTGGTATTGCCTTTTTTTTCTATCCAGCTGTTTTTCTGACAATCTCTGGACTCTTTTCTCAATATTTTTTCTCCACCGCACAGACAGAAGTACTGTATATGCATTACTACCTACTTCTGTCTGTGTCTGTGCTCTGGGTTCTTTTTTTATTCTTTTCTTACCTTTCCCTCCCTGGACAGGAGGAGGATATGTCTCTTTTTCTCCATATTGACTTTCCCAGGTCAGGCTTCTCTTCTCCTATTAGGCCAAGCTAACTGATCAATACTCAGACCCGGTGGGCTGCTGTATGAACATGCAGACAGGTACACACAGCGGCCTGTGTCCCCACCAACGTCCACGCTCATTAACAAACAGATTTAGGATATAGCATTCCTTAAGGGAATGCATATCACCCGCCTTTCATGCCAGAGTTTTACTCTCATGTTGAGAAATGACAGTTGTAGTCATTTTGCTCAGACATTTTTTTTTGTACAATTACCCATGATATTGCAACATGTCGCACTCAGAGTATGTGCTGTGAATGAGTTATGCGTCAAAACGAGTGAGTTTAAGTAATGCGTGCTTTTTCTAATTTAGAGTTGTATATGTGCATCTTATAGTTACTTTCTGAAAGTTTTAATAAACCACATCCAGTGACTTAAAAGGTACAGTAGTCCTTCGCTAATTTGCAGTTTGACTTTCGCGGATTTGCTCTTTTGAAGTTTTCATCATAAGATTGTACACAACACACAATTGTCAACTTTAATATTAATCACGTGGTTGACACGGTACGGGATGAAAAAATAATGAAAACTAATTTTGGCCAGGTGCCGCCATTTTGTAGTTTTCTTTCAATAAGCCTACATTGTAAGGCCAGTCAAAAGAACTACACTACCCAGAAGCCAACAGTGCTTCCGCCCGCTGCTTTCTGCTGAAATGGAGGGGAAATTTTGCAACGCAAAGTCAGAAGAAACTATCTATCTGTGAAGATCACAGAACTGGCAGGAAAGTCGCAAATGATGCTGAAGCTTCCTGAAGCTCCATAATCCACGTGCACATCAACCAGTAGGCTTCGTCGCTGCAGGGTAGGTCTGCAGAACCGGAATGGAGCCTGACCAGAACCGAGCCGTATGTCGTTAAAATGACGTTGATTTAAAAGTTTAGAACATTGCAAGAGTATAGGAAGGGTTTATAAATCCTAATATATATATATATATCGTCGTA
>NC_056517.1:37397612-37403500 GCF_014905685.2 Nematolebias whitei
TCCCATACAATGGCAAATTTGGTTCTCTGCATTTAACCCATCCACCACCAGCTGGAGCAGTGGGCAGCTATTGAAAGCTCCCGGGAGCATTTTTGGGGTTAAGGTGTGCTGCTCAGAGACACCACAAAATGTGCAATGACAGGGGATCGAACCCGGGATTTTTGGGTCCCGAGTCGGCTGCCCTGCCTCTACACCTCTTCGGTCCCATATAACGTTTCTACTTTGCAGTTTTTTACCTATCGCGTTGGTGTATGGAACGTAACCCCCGCAACAATCGAGGGATTACTGCAAGTACCATATTTTCCGGTGTATAAGTCGCAGTTTTTGCATAGATATTTCAGTCCTGCGACTTATACGCCAAAGTGACATATATATGTTTGCTTTCCATATCCATAACAATTTTTGACTGACGCTTTAAATTTCTAAGAACTACAACAGCGAATCCTCCCGTGCGTTCTTGCTTCACTCATCTGGTGTAGGGGGGAAAATACTGGAGAGCTATCGGCTCCAGGCCGCGATGGATGGATGGATAGATAGACGGATAGATGGATGGATGGATGGATGGATGGATGGATGGATGGATGGCGCAGCACCGCCCAGGCGAAATGAAGCTGTTTGGCCCATTAAATAAACGCATAATAATGCAACTTATACATATTTTTTTCTTCTTCATTATGCTTTTTTGACTGATGCGACTTGTACTCTGTAGCAACTTATACGCCGGGAAATACGGTACTTATTGAAAGTTTTAATTTATCACATCCAGTGATTCACAGATATTTTGCTAACAGATCAACAGCGTGGATTCCGAATACTAGTTCGTAGTAGTTGCTTATCGTCAGATACAATTGATTCCTGGCTTTACATGGACAGGTGTATACCTTCATCCCATCGGCTGCCTCTGCATCAAGTACAGACCTGCAGAAAACTCATCATCTCTTCTTAAACATTTTGCTGTCCTCTCCTCCTCTGCTGTTTCTGGTGAGTTGTGACATGTGCAACGCTGCGACGTGGACAAGCAGCTGCCAGAGACGGAGCTGAGGAAGGAAGAGGGGAACGGTGGGAAGGCAGTGCAGGAGAGGATGCAGGAAGGAGGGGTGATCTTGCGAGGGACGCTGACAGCCGGCAACAGTTAAATGTGTGTGCGTGCTCATCTCGACGTGCGTGAGCGTGCACCGGCTGTGGGCATATGTGCACGCATGTGTGGCAGCTTGCCAGGCTGTGCCATCTGGCTGCTTGACAGGGCTCCTCACATTAACAGGGGGGTTAATTGGTGTGGCAGCGCCCGCGCTGTGTCAAACAGCACCCTGGGGACTCGGAGGCAACAGACGATCTACATGTTGGCGTGTTTACAAGCACCAACATGCAGGAAAGAAACATTTCTTCATATAGAACACGTGTAATGAAAAGGCTTGTTGTGTGAAGATGGTGTGGATGTACCTTTTGTCCCTTTGTGTAGGTGAACGTGCACGTGTGGAAGCTCGTGCATGCATGTCAGACTACATGCATGTTTATATTATTCTTATGAATTATGCCTTGTTGCTGTAATGATGTAGAAAGAATTGGGTTTACAGAGCCAATGTCTATAGCCCTGAGGGCGAAAACACATACACACTCCCACATGCACGCCGAGTGGGTGTGGGGTGGGGGGTGGGGGGGGTAACTGGTGGGGAATGGTGGCAATTTGCATGTTATTACTGCATATTCATGACTAATTTGGTTAGCCTTGCTTAATAGGCCTGAGTGACAGCTTGAGAAATCGAGAGCTTGCTTCAATATCACACACGCTCACAGTGACACACACACACACGCGCGCGCGCGCACACACACTGTTACGCTGCATTCACTCACACCCTCTCTGTTTGTCCACACAGTAATCATAACCACGCTTATTGCTTTAAACAGGAACCCTCTGTTCATTTGTTGGCTTCACATTATGCCTTCTGTTTAGTGCAGCTATTTATCATATATAACAATATTGTAAGTTCCATACACTCGTTTATTACCTGCATAATCACAACCTGCAATAATGTGCACGCACACGGAGAGACACACTCCATGAATGGCATGAATACATTTGCATTTTGACTTGGTGTGAAACAAAATTTGCTGACTGTTTTCATATTTACTTAAAAACCTGAAATATTTGACGGCAACTTTCTGCTCCGGTTTTATTATAATTAATTTTAGAAAATTAAACTCTGAAGGTGAGAAAGAATTAAACAAGTTGTGCATCGGTGTCAGGGCAGTTAGTGGCTTTGCTAAATCGTTCACATTTTGCTTACAAGCTTTTATTAAAGGAAATATTTATCACTGATATGAGAAAACATAATGTGCATTGTTTGTTTATTACTTTGTAATTATTGTGTGAAAGTTTATGAAGCATTCACACTATTGAGATCCTATTTCTACTTATTAATTCTTCCGTACATTTTTCTGCATCTTTCTCATTTTTTGTGCTTTTTCACCAAATCATTCATCAGCTCATTCATGAGAAGTATGCTATGACTTTAGGTATTGGTGCAACTTTAGCTTTTTGACAAATATTTAGCCTTTTCTGACTTTTTTTTCTCTCGTAGAAAATGAACAGAGCTCATTTTACATCCTTCACATCTTTAGATCTATTTACAACCCTTTACTGCTCCTTTCACATTTTGTTCTGCTTCAGCTTCTTTCAGCTTCCTTCTGCAAATTTAAACTTTTTTCAGCTACTTTCAGCTGTTTTATGCTCCTTTCTGATTTTTTTCTGCTAACTACAACATTTTTGTGCTTCTTATAACTAATTTCTGCTAATTCCAGCTTCGTATGCTCATATCAGCTTATTTCTCCAAGTTTCAGCTTTTTCTGCTACTTCAGCTACTATTTAGCTGTTTTATGCTAATTTTAGCTTTAAAAGCAAATTCCACATAAAGTGTACTCATATCAAACATTTTCAGTCTAATTCAGAAAAGAAAAAACTCTCTCTGCACTTCCTTCTGATAATTTAAGCTTCTTTCTGATGTTAGCTACTTTTTAGCTTTTTTTTGCGCCAATTAAAAAATAAAAACAGCTAATTTCCACTATTTTTTGCTCATTTACGTTTCTTTCAGCCTAATTGGGTAAAGGTGTTCTTTCTGCTTTCCTGTTCTAATTTAATCTTGTTCTACCCTTTCAGCTATAGCTTTTTGCCTTTTTGAAGCTAATTTCAGCTGTTTTCGGAAAAAATTCAATTTTATTGTGGTAATTTCTGCTACTTTCAACCTAATTAACTACTTTATGCCAATTTCAGCTTGTTATGCTCCTTTCAGCTTTTTTCCTGATAGTTTAAGTTATTTATGCTATTTCAGCTACTATTTAGCTGTTTTATGCTAATTTTACTTTTTTCAGCTAATTCCATTTTTTTTGCTCATTTCAGCTCTTTCCAGTTCCTTCTGGTAGTTTAAGCTTCTTTTTGCATTTTCAGCTACTTTTCAGCTATTATTTTTGCAAATTTCAGATTTTTTTAGCTAATTTCAAAATTGTGCTAATTTCTGCTCATTTAAACTTATCTCAGCAAAACACATTCTTTCTACTTTCTTCTGCTAATTTAGGCTTGTTCTTTCATTTTGGCTACCTTTCTGCATGTTTTTTTTTTAAAAGCAAATTTTAGCTGTTTCTCAGCACGTTCTTCTGCAATAATCAAACACACGCTTTATAATTTTCCATCAGATACTTTAAATCGGTTTAACCTAAAACAAGTGGATCCGGTTGTGTTTACTTTGTATTTCATGCACTTATGCATGCTGGCACAGTGAGCGAATTTTGCACAAAGGATTTGACAATTGTTTTATGCCAGAGGGAGCAAAAGTCAAAGTATCCCTCGTGGTGGTCAGCGGGCCCAGGTAAATGGTCTGGGTTGTGTTAGGGTGAAGGTTGTGTTAGGATTGTACCCACATTTTGTAACCGGCGGTTGTCATTTTGTGATATTTAGCCCTTCAGTTGACTTTATAATAATGGCAGGAAACAAAATTTTGTGAATCGGAGCTAAAATTTGGTGTAGTCACAGTTTATCCTGCGCATTTATTTTACCACACATTGTTATTTGGTGTGAATGTTTTTTTATTTTCTTTATTTTTATCCTACAGTGTTTGGGGAACACACACAGCAGTCTCAGTTTAATGCCTCTCTGTTCAGATGGGAATAAATAGGACATTTTTAGGACTTAATTTTCATAAAATATTCCCTTGAGTTAATTTTTAATTATTTATTACCATTTGAGATAATCTACCTCTTAAATTTAGGATTTATTGCCACATTTAGAATGCATACACTGTTAAGACCATGCTTGTGCATTCTATGTAAAATGCACACTAAAAATAAATAAATTAAAATAATTGCATAATAAGTTGTCTCATAAATAATTTTTAATTTTTAAATGAAGGAGGATGATTCGCTGTGGCAACTCTCGAAAAGGAAAAAGGGAACTAAGAAGAAGATATTTTTAAATACATGCTTAGATGTGCACATATTTGATTGTTTCCAGCACAGTAACAGCTGAGAGTAGTAGGAATGGAACAAAAACATATACAGCAAAGTATTGCACTGATTCTCCCATTTTCTTATGTACACAGAAACATTCTTGTAACTTAAATCAGTTTTTTTTACACCTCTGTGGCTCCTACTACATTTGACTGATTTTTTATTTTCTTGGAGTAAAAGATTCAACTCTCAGCGCTCTCGAGCCGCTCACATGTCACTTTTGTCAAATCTCACCATTTCCTTCGCTGCTTGGCAAGAAAGTGCAGACGTGCTTGATCAAATGTGAGTTTAACAGTTTTAATCTGCACAAAGTTTCTGCAGATCAGCTCATCTCATGAGACGGCTAAATATAAAATTATTTGAGGGTGTCTTTGTTCGCGCCTGTGTGTTTGTGGGTTTTACCGCGCAATATCTTAAGATCTTTTATTTTAACCCCATCTTTATTCCAGCTTGGGTGTGTGACAGCTGTCACAAGTGAATCAGAAAGGTGTCTTGGGCAGAGCCAACGAATGTTGAACTGTTGGGAGGCACACACACACTCACACACACACACACTCACACACACACACACAGATGAAGTGTAGACGCTGTCAAAGAAAAGTCACTGGGCTCAGCGCGTCTTTAGGGTTCTCACATTTGTTTTTACATTTTATATTTACTGCACACACTACTCGCTGCTCGCAAACTCATCAATTAAAATAATTCTCTGTCATTTGAAATCAATGAAAATAACATTTTAATATTTTTACTAAGAAAGTCCAAGTGTTTCCTGTGAACTGCATTTGTGGTTTCTAGTATTTTGTTTGTTAAAGCAATCAAATACCCGTTCATTTATTGTATATATTGTAGCAGAAACAGCAACACGTACTTGAACCTTTACAAAGATGATGATTATTGTTGTTGTTGTTTTTATTATTATTAGAGAATATATATATAATTTCCTTGTATGTTGCCTGTCATCCATTTCCTTGTGGTTTTATATAAATGTATGTATATACACACGCATCTCTCTCTATGTATATATCTATCTCTCTATGTATATATCTATCTCTCTATATCTCTCTCTATGTATATATCTATCTCTCTATATATATCTCTATGTATATACATATCTCTCTCTCTCTCTCTATATATATATATATATATATATATATATATATATAACCATCCATCCTCAATCCATCCATCTCTACATCTACACACACACGTACATACATACATATATATATATACATATATATACAAAGTATATACATACATACATATATATATATATATACATATATATACAAAGTATATATATACATATATATACAAAGTATATATATACATATATATACAAAGTATATATATACATATATATACAAAGTATATATATACATATATATACA
>NC_056517.1:37403900-37412521 GCF_014905685.2 Nematolebias whitei
AATGTGTGTTGGAGGGGGGCAGGGGGGATTGTGTGTATTTTCTTGTCCTCTTTCAGCTGCTCCCTTGCCACAGCGAACTAAGTCGCACCAAGACTTGGCAGTTATTCTTACGCAGGGTGTCCTTCCTGACACAACCACAGACCACCGAGCTACCACAGCCTCTGTGTGGAGCAGAGAGATGCTATCTAGGGGGGCCCAGGGATCAGATGTTGGGGGTTAAGGGTCTTGGTCAAGGGATGTATGCTAGGAGCAAAAATATATTTTACAAGGCACTGCAGATTTCACAATAAGCATGTACTTTTTATTTATTTACAAATTTATGTATTTATTTATCTAATAATTGAGTCATTCATTCGTTCATCTATTTACATGAGCCCTGCTGTGAATATGTGATTCATATATCGTTTTTTCTTTATTGTAATATAAATATATTTTACTGCTGTCAAGCATTCTGGCTCCATTTTTAGGTGCAGGATTTTGCCTCGGAGGAAAAAAATCAAATGTGATGTTTAATGTAACGCTTAACCTCAGATGTATAAATGACTAATATTAAAACAGAGATTTCTGTAAGCTTAGCATTTGTTTGTCAGCTGTTTGACTGACCACACCGCTAAACGCTTAGATCAGGGAAGTGTTCTTGCATCATGCCTCTTGTTTAGAAGTCTGCAGGAGAAGTAGCAAAGTCCTTCTTTTTTACGATATTGGTTTGGCAGCTGCGCTACGAGCGCTTCATGTGCAGCCAGGTTCAACAGGAAGCCGTGGCGTGTGTGATGAATTACCAGCATATCTCTCAGCCCTGGGTAACAAACATGGCATTGCCGGCTGGGATTAAAAGGGAGCTTTTTTTACGGCCTTCCCACACCTCCTTACTGGGTGTCACTAAATTATACCCACTGCTGTTTTACTGTCTTCTGTGGCTTATGGTTAACACACACTCCCATGCTTGCAGAAATCAACACACACTTTCATATGTGCTTGTGGTGAACCCAGAGTTGTTGGTTGTTTATGTGTGTGTTGTTTGGTTACCATTTGTTTGTGCTGCATGCGAGCAGACTCATTTGTACCGCTGCTAATTAGTGGTTTGTGTAATTACAGTGCCTAAGAGCAACGATTAAAGTAAACGGAGTTTGTTGTCTTAATCATGTTTTCTGCAGCAGATTATTATTATTTTTTTTTTTTGCCTCGCTCATTTTTCGGTTCTGATCTGCTCTTGATTTGCTGATGCAGTCTGCGTGTTGCATGTGATCCTCACAGAATTCATTGTCAGCCTGAAGGCAGTTTCTGTGAAATATAAATGCGTATCTTATTTGAGGTCAAATTACAAGAATTTAAATCCACAAGACAACGAAAGGGACACAAATGTACTCACTTTTTTATTTATTTATTTTTTTAGGATTGCTGTTGAGCTTTAAATCCAAACCAGATTAAAATCAAAGTTTCCACTGTGGATGTTTTCATTGTGTTTCGTGTTCCTCAGCTTGAATATGTCTCTTTTTAGTGCTGTCTGAAAACATTTTAGATAATCGAAACCACATTGGATCCATAAGGAACTCTTTCTTTTTAAAAAAAGATGGCGAAAGAAGCATGAAAATAAAATTTGCTTCAGTTTATTTCAGACAATTGAAATGCATTCATGACGAATTAATCCTTGTCAGATATCGGTTTGTAACAGTCAACAACAGTATAGTTCTCCCGTTTTTAAAACCATTGATCACATTTACAGCAGATCCCACCCTGGCTGCTGTGAAGTTTCTGTTCACCTGCAGGGTGAACTTTCTCCTCAACAGCCCATTTGTCGTGACACTACAATGAAAACAGCTGGAAAATGCTTCACATCTGCACGAGAAAACTACAAGTTCACAAGCAGAAGAGCATTCACATAAGACTGTTTACTCTTATTTCACATGTAAAATACGTGTTAATGTAAAAATGAATTTTCTCTCCTCGTTTATTTAACTTTAACCTTCTGTTTTTGAGGATGTTGTCTTCCACTGGACCCTTTGGCGCCTCTTTGCTTTTATGGGATTATGTCACTGGTGCCTCATTAACGAGGAGCAACACAGTTTTGCTTGTGTGTGTGTGTGTGTGTGTGCTCACAGTCTTGTATTTCTGACTTTGCATTGACTTCCATTCGCAGGGGTGTCAAACTCACGTACAAAAGGGGCCAAAATGAAAACTTTTTTCAAACTAAAGGTCAATTTCAGAAACTACATTAACTCAAATCAGAAACCCGATGTCTTTTCTTGGTCACAGGTTCCTCAACAAGAGTTTGATTGGTCTCATTTGATGTTCTCTGTTGTGCTTTCGACATCATAATTAAAGATTACTGAAAAAAAATCAAGAGATGGAAGTATTTTATGTTTCACATATCATTTTGGGGGCCAGATAAGATGTAGATGTAACCCAGATCATCTTGGGCATCACAGTAGAGCCACTTTATGAAACAACATATTTCTTCTAGAACTGTGCCGCTCAAGGTGGCTGCATGTTGGAGTAACTGTTACTTTCATGCAGGTATATTACTTTTGAAAACTTTATTTCCTCTTTTTCTGGATGTAAATGGATTTTTTTGTTTGGATAATAACTTCCTCTGGTATTGGATGCTATGCATCTGGAAGGATTTTTACAGAAAACCTTTTACAATTGGACATTTGTTATGATGTGTAACCATGACAACAAGGTTGTTTTTAAAGCTGGGAGCTGGGTTGTAAAGGAGGCACCATGGACGCATCTCCGTCTACCTGGTGGCTAGCTGGTTTATTTTAAAACATGGCTATAACACTTTCATATCCCAGCAACAGATAACGTTTGTTCAAATTTTCCGGCATATTCTTTCAACTGTTCCTTAGATTTTAAAGATGTTACATTTGTCCATTTTGATATTTTTCTATGCCCTAAATTTTGTTTGACTATATGAACAGAACATTTACTGCAAATTAATTTCGTAATAAGGAAATAATATGAATTTAGACAGCAGAAACTGAAAATGCAATCAAAAGCAGAGGTTTGGAGACAACAAGTCAAGTCAAGTCAACTTTATTTACAGAGCACATTTAAAACAGAACCTGTTATCAAAGTGCTTAACAACAACAACAACAACAACAACAACAGCAACAACAACAACAACAACAACAACAATCAATGGGAGTAAAATTAAAGAGAAAAAATACAATACGCTAATAATGATAACTGAATAATTAATAAAAAGCATTTAAAATAGGATAACAGAACAAAAAGCACTAAATCAATTCACACTGTGTGAAATGCCTGAGAGAACAGATGTGTTTTTAGCAGGGATTTGAAGTGAGGAAGGGAGGTGTCCTGCCTGATGTTGGGGGGGGCAGGTTGTTCCAGAGTTTGGGGCCCATGACTGAAAAGCCCGATCTCCTCTGAGATTCAGTCTTGTTTTCTGAACAGCCAAAAGCAGCTGATCAGATGATCTCAGGGCCCGAGAGGGAACGTAAGGTTCCAGAAGCTCAGAGAGGTAAATGGGTGTGAGGCCATTTAAGCATTTGAAGGTCAACAGAAGAATTTTAAAGACTATCCTCGTACGAACAGGGATCCAGTGAAGGGAGGACAGAACTGGTGTGATATGTTCAGACCTACGAGTTCTGGTTAAAAGCTGAGCAGCAGCATTCTGGACGAGCTGAAGAGGTGAGATGGAGGCCTGGCTGATCCCAGCATAGAGTGCGTTGCAATAGTCCAATCGGGTCGTGACAAAGATGTGGACTAGTTTCTCAAGGTCGGGTCTGGACAATACTGGCTTGAGCTTAGCTACCTGTCTGAGTTGGAAGAAGCTTTTCTGCAGAACAGAGTTGATTTGTTTGTCAAACTTGAAGCCAGAGTCTAAAACCATCCCGAGATTTTTACCAGACTGCTTAAGATATGGCTGAAGAGAGTCCAGGTTGACAGGATCAGTGGCGGCAGTTGAGCTTGGGCTAAAGACAATGACTTCAGTCTTCTCATCGTTAAAACTTAAGAAATTTGAAGCCATCCAGGCCTTAATGTCGTCCAGACATTTAAACAGTGGGTGAATTGAGCAAACACTTGCTGGTTTCACAGGCAGGTAGATCTGACAGTCATCAGCGTAACAATGGAATGAAAGACCATGTTTCCTCAGGATGGACCCCAGTGGGAGCAAATAAAGTGAGAACAGAAGGGGTTCAAGAATTGAACCCTGTGGGACCCCGCAATAAAGATGTAATGAGGCGGATACATTGTTACCAACCTTGACACAAGCTCCTGCCAGTCAGGTATGAGCAGAACCATTCTAATGCAGCACCTGTGATCCCAACCCACTGTTCCAGCCGTGATATAAGAATACTGTGGTCAACAGTATCAAAAGCAGCAGTAAGGTCCAGGAGCACCAGTACCGCAAATTGACCAGAATCATTTGATATCATGATATCGATACAAACCCTTACTAATGCTGTTTCAGTGCTGTGGAGTTGCTTAAAACCAGACTGGAAAAATCTCGAAGATTCTGTTCTCACTCAAAAACTTGTTTAATTGAATGAAAACTATTTTCTCCAGGATTTTGGACAGGAAGGGAAGTTTTGAGATTGGTCTGAAATTTGAGCAAGTCGAAGGGTCAAGTCCAGGTTTCTTAATTAACAAGCCCAACAAAGACAAGTAAAGTAGATGAAGAGTATGCAAAGGAGAAAACAAGAGAGAAATTTAGACTAAAGGAAGTAGAAAATGTCTGAACAGCAACATTCCTTGTAAAACCTGATGCTTGTGATTTACTGTCATTGATAAATAAACTGTTTACCAAACTATTTGCAGTGAGCTGAATTTTCTAAACTAGGTTGAAAGTAAATAAATCAACTTTATCTTTTTTGGGCTTACCTGCTCGTGAATTCTCTTGTGGGGGATGAATAATTACACTTTTAGACAAATGGTGAGAAACGCTCGCTCTGTAAAATAAATATAACTGTATCTACGAACAAATATTCATCACAACCCAAGTCAAGGTTTCTCATGCAATACCACACCTTTAGCCACTACTAAAGTACAGCAAAGTCATTCCATTAATAATGTGATTTATGTGCTTTAAATTTAGTTTTATTGAGGAAACTTTGTATTTTTTATTCTGCATTCAGATGGAGCTGCCAGCTTTAACTTTTATTTCTTGCATAATGAACCTTCTTAATTAGGCAGGCTTTGATTGGTCAATCTCATCAATCCCCAAAACTTTAAAACTGCACAAATGCACATACACACTTGTACAATATTAACAAAAAGAACATGTCACCATAATTCAGACCTCAGACACTCTGCTCGCCTCCACCCCCACACCCTATTTCCTTCCATCCTGCCATCTCGCCACAACCGCTCCAAATTAATCTGCAAAATATTGATTTGAGTACCAAGGGTGTGTGTATGTGTGTGTTTGTGTGTGTGCGGAGTGTGTGTGGGGGGGGAGGGCACAGGATTGTGGCCGCATATTAATACGAATGAGCCGTACTTCGTCTCTCCTCTATACTTTAAGATCCTCATATCTTCATAATTGATTAATGTTCCTTTGTGAAGTGGGGATGAATAATACATTAGTGGGCCTGCTGTACCCTCAGGCTGATGAGAAAATGTTTAATTTCAGTAAATGTAGCGCTCCTTCTCCTCTGTCTCTCTTTCATTTTCCTTCTCGGGTTATTTGCGAGCGTTGGAGTCTGTTTGTGAGTTTGCACTTGGCAAGCTGGAGTGTTGTTGATTTGCTTTTTTCTCCTCATTTTTTTTTTTTCTTTTCGTGTTTGCTGTCGGCTCTAAGCGCATGTTAAGCATCACAAAGGCAGCATCTGCATTTGAAAACATGAATGAATAAATTGGCGGAATGAGCTCAGCGTTGTTCTATTAACTGATAGAACTTCAAGAGTGGTTTCGTTTTCCACGCTCTCCGCCTTGACAAAAGGAATCATCGCTTTGGACATTTTCCTCGTATTGCCCTGTTGTACACCGCATACATCACTGCCGCATCGCCATCAGCGCTCCAAGAGAACATGCAAGTGTGCTTTAGAGGTACTCATTGCAAACTATGAAATCAAACGTAAAAAGGTTATCCTGAACTATATCAAGTGGGGAAGTTTAAGAGTTTACTTCAGCAGTTTCCCACACATGTAACTCTAAACTGCGTGTAGGCCCTCAGTGTAAACAAAACCCTCAGTTGAATCTTTCGTAACTCTGTGGAATACAAAGACTAACAAGAGAATTTGCATTTCCAGTGAAAATACAGTGTGAATGCTTATTGCTGAAGAACTTGCTAAAAACAGCTAAAATTAGCTAAAAAAAACATGTTGAACTTTAGATAAAAAGGAAGAACAAGCCTAAATTAGCAGAAGAAGCAACACATATTTGCTGAATTAGGTTTAAATAAGCACAGAAATTGTGAAATTAGCAAAAAAAAAAAAAAAGAAGAAGCTGAAATTAGCAACAACAACAAAAAAGCTGAAAAGTAGCTGAAAAGGCAGAAAGAAGCTTAAACTACTAGAAGGAAATGGAAAGTGAAATGAGCTAAAAGAAACAAACAAGTGGAATTAGCTGAAAAAATCTAAATAGTAGCTGAAATAACTGAAACTAGCAGAAATGATAAGAAAGGAGTATAACAAGATGGTGTTAATAAAAAAGACGTTAATTAGGCTGAAAGTAGCAGGTTACCACAAAAACTTGAATTTATTTGAAAACAGCTGAAATTAGCTAAAAAAAACAAAATAAGGTAGAACAAACTTAATTTAGCAGAAGAAAGCAGAAATAACACATTTGCCCAATTAGGCTGAAAGAAGTAGACATGAACACAAAAAAACTGGAAATTACCTGAAAAAAAGGCCCAACAACAACAACAACAGTAACAACAACATCAACAAAAACAGCAGAAAAGTAGCTAAAAAGCAGAATGAAGCTTTAGTAACCAGAAGGAAGCAGAGAGAGTACATTTTTGCTGAATTAGGCTGAAAAAAAGTTGAAATGAGTGCAAACAAATGTTGAATTAGCTGAAAAAGTTAAAATTAGCATAAAAATAGCTAAATAGGTGAAATAGCATAACATGTGAAGCCTGTAGAAATAAGCTAAAAGGAGCATAACAAGCTGAAATTAGCAGAAAGAAGTTAGAAGTAGCACACAAATGTAATTAGCTGAAATTAGCTGAAAGTAGCTGAAAAAAAGTTTAAATTTGCAGAGGGAAGCTGAAAGAAGCTGAAGCAGAACAAAACGTGAAAGCAGCAGTAAAAGGTTGTAAACACAGCTAAAGATTTAAAGGATGGAGAATGAGCTCAATTCATTTTCTCTGAGAAAAGAGTGGCAGAAAAGGCTAAATATTTCAAAAAGCTAAAGTTGCACCAATACCAAAAGTCACAGCAGGATTGTCCAGAAAGAGGCAAACGTTTTGATTTATGATTTGTTGAAATAGCACAAAAATTGTGGAACGAGAAAGATGCTGAAAAACATACGGAAGAAAATCACAATCGAGTGAACGCTTCATAAACATTCACAAAATAATATAATGTTTAACAATAAATACTGCACTCAACAAATATGATCATGGTTACAACACGTCAGAATGTTTGGTCCTCTCACTCCTGAATGGCTCGTCACCATTGTTGACCTATTTTCAGTCACTCTAGCTTTAAACAAATGCGAGTTGCAGCTGGCAGCTGTTGCCAAAACCTTCGGCATGCACTGGAGCAGCTCGCAGCCAAGTGTGAAGCGGTTTCTCTCCTGGACCTGTTGCCTTCGTGACCTGACTACAGATAAATGGTTAAAGCTGAAGTTGGCTGTTCACAGTTTTTATAAAATACCATATATACCATTTATAAACACAGCAATGCACCAATGGAAGAAAAAAAAAAGGTGCAAATGTGGTTTCTTTTGGATATTTTCTTTCTAACTGCTCTTCATGACATTACAATCTTCTTCTTTCGGCTGCTCCTTTCTTCAGGGGTCGCCACAGTGAACTAACTCGCACGAAGACTTGACAATTGTTTTTATGCTGGATGCCCTTCCTGATACAACCACAGACCACCGAGCTCCCACAGCCCTCTCTGTGGAGCAGAGGGCTGCCATGAGGGGCACCTGGGGAGCAGATGGTGGTGGTTGGGGGCCTTGCTCAAGGGCCCAGAGTGGGATAAGTGTGGAGGTTTCACCTTTCCCATGTTGTTCGTTTGTCAGGTTGTTTGACGTAGTCCGTTCAGGGAGTTGAACTGGTGACCTTCCGATCACAAACCCACCTTCTTTAGCCTCTGTTCCACCTCTCCCCCTCTTCATACAGTTGCATTCAGGCCTAAAAATCTGACCCAGCCCAGTCCTAGCCCATACGTATTGTTTTCAGGCTCAACCCGATTAATTAACTGTATTCAATAATGTAATGCCCGAGCCTCCAAAAAAAAACCAACTTGTTAAATTTTTTATTTAGCATATACTGCTTTTGTAAGCAAATCAGTTTGACATGATTGTTTTAAAAACATATTTCAAAGAAAGGAAGATGTAAGATTTCTTGTTTATTAACAAGTCACCAAATGGATATTAACACACTAAAGTAATAGCCTAAAATGTCTTATTTTACCTCTTTCAACCAGCCGGTCAGCAGATGCACGCGGCCGATGATCCCGTTGTCCATCCGAAGCTTAACTGGA
>NC_056517.1:37412531-37426182 GCF_014905685.2 Nematolebias whitei
GATGCACGCGGCCGATGATCCCGTTGTCCATCCGAAGCTTAACTGGACTTTTTTTTACCTCTTTCAACCAGCCGGTCAGCGGATGCACGTGGCCGATGATCCCGTTGTCCATCTGAAGCTTAACTGGACTTTATTTTAACCACTTTCAACAGGCAGGTCGGACCTGAGCGTGCACCTGACCTGACACACATCAGCAGGTTTCACTGTGCTGGCTTTGTAGAGTGAGTTCTCCTGTTTTCAGCTTTTGTTTAATACTTTCCAGCTCTATTATGTCGCTTGTTGTGGGTCAATTGTAAATCCTCAGATGCACGATGAGAGAAAAGGGTGGGCGTGGCCACATGCGCAATTGTTGTGCAATGCGCTAGCACTACTCTCTCTTTTCACAGTCTAATTAATTTCTGAACTCTATTGTATTGCTTTCCTTAACAATAAGCAAACTGACTCCTCTGCAAGTAGATTAACACAATTTTATATTGTTCATTCTTATTTAGTTTTCTTTGTGCTGTATGATTTGCAAAACTGCATCAAAAGCCAGTGACCAACCCGGCCTGCCCATCAAGCACATAATTTTGACCCGACCTGGAGGCTCGGGTCAAAAATCGCAGCTCTACATCTTGGTGTTATCACCATGCATACCTTTAAATGCAACTGATGGGTTTTCTCCCCTGCAGCCTGTACGCAGTTGGAAAAATCACACATTTGAGTCGACTACCTCAACTCATCTGGTTAACAGCTTTAATTATGCTATACTGAAGCGCAATGACTGTAATGAGGAGTTTAAGAGCTGCAGCACAGCAAGGCTGGCGTGCAAATGTGTGTTTGGGAGGCACCTGATGAGCATCGGTGTGAGAAAGATAAACGACGACGCGAACGCACACACAGGTCTCACTTCACGCCTCCTCAGCTCAGCTTTATTCCCATTTGAACTTCTGGCGGTGATGGAAATCTGAGCACAGCTTCATAATACACATAAAGAGCTAATTGAATAAATATTACTTCTCTGTTAACAAGGATCCTAATTAGTTATGCTAATCAGTCTAGATAACCTAATTAACCCCATAAAGTGCATCTGAGAGGTTTCCTCTGTGTGCTTATAAGTGGGTGTGGGTTTCTATGCCTGAGAGCAAATTAGAGGCTCTTAAGAAAACATGTTTGCGTAATTAGTTTTCAATGACATAGAGCTTTTCTTTTCTTTCCTTTTTGCTTTTGAACGTGAAGCAATGTGCCCTCCACACTGAAAGAAACAAGATGAATAGAAGGTATGTAACCCGTGTTTCTTCTTCTAAGCGTGCATATCTGTGTATAGCTGCATTTACACATATTTTTGTCTGCCCTCCGTCAGTCTGGTCTCTTAGTTAAAGCCACATGGTCATGTATATTTTTACAACTATTATGGTATTTTAAACAGAGTGTGTATTTGTTCAGGGAATGTCTGCCCGCTCCATTAGTTTATGTCCTTGGAAATACTATTTGGCCTCAATTCCTCTCCGTTTATTTAAAACCTTCAGTCAACGTTCCCCTCCTAATAGTGAGCCGTGTTTCCTCTCGTTTAGCTCCACCACTCATTATCTGGGCCATGTGCAGGAAACATTGTTTTGAGAGGAGAGTGAACGAGAGAGAGAGAGAGGAAAGACTTGACGTGGAACAGAGGGAGAAAAATGATTAAAAATGAGAGAAAACCATAAAAAAAAAAAAAAAACGACAGTGGAATTAATGCGTGACTGAAAGAGAGAGAATTTAGATTGTCTTTGAACCTGACTACAGCTGCTTGTGCTTCTAATGAATGGTGAAGAGAAAGAGGGGAGGGAGACACTCAGACAAGACGGTCTTTGTTGTGCCTGTGCCAGAGACGCAGCGAGAATGCAACAGATTCATGTCTTAACAGGAAGTCTCCCAGATTTGTGGCGTTGAAAACTACTACAATTCAAACCCAAACTCTGTTTTTTATTAATAATATACAATTTCTGCTTTTTTTTTAATGTACTCATAAACATTTTTTTCTGATTCTGAATGCCTCTGTAGTATGTTTCAGTGTCTGCAACAACTAGGCTCGTGGTGAGTACATACAGTACATTTTATTTATAAAGAACTTCTTAGGTTGCAATACTACTACCATATTTTCTGCCGTACATGTCACGCTGCCTTATAAGTCGCATCAGTCCAAATATGTCTACTAAAGTGGGAAAATCCATAAATATGTCGTTTCGCCTTATACGTCACATCTATTATGCTGACAACCAGGAAATGTGGGCCAGTGTTGTGCTAAAAATCAATTGGGTGTCAAATGATGGCTGCGGGAGCGTGCACGGGAGGACTTTAACAAGAATTTAACAAGATTAACACTTAAAAATAATTGTTTGCTCGAAATTATAGTAAAGGTGTGTCTCAGTCTAATGTGTTCTTAATAAATGCACTTTGATGGTCAAATCAGCTGCTTTTCAAAAGCCGATACGCTGAAACAGGAACACGCAGAGGGCGACTCACTGCATTTCTTCAAAACTTAACAAGAAAACCACCTAAAAACATTTATTTGTTTGTTCGACTTTATAGCAAAGGTGTGTCTCAGTTGAACTTTTATTTAATAAATGCACTTCGATTGTCAAATTAGCTGCATTTCGCCGGGGTGGCGCAGCAAAATGAAGATGATTTGACAGTTGCTCCAGGCGAGCTGGACAAAGGTGGCAGGCTATGGCAAGCCGATGTGTCATTAATAGCCACTTTTACCTATTACATGACACAACGGCATGCCATACACTAGAGTGCCATCGAGTGACTGAAAATAGAAGTATTCAATATTTTCAGTCAGAATGAATGAAAACAGTTATATCTCAGTGAAAAATTAGTTTATAAATATGGGAACACATCCATAAATATGACGCTTTGGCGTATAAGTTGCAGGGCATGCAAATTATGAAAAAAAAAAAAAAACGCGACTTACAGGCCGAAAAATACGGTACTGGTGGTACTGCTACTACTACTACTACTACTACTACTGCTACTACTGCTACTACTGCTACTACTACTACTACTACTAATAATAATAATAATAATAATAATAATAATAATAATAATAATAATAATAACAATAATAATAATAATAATAATAATAATAATAATAATAGAAAGCTACACAGAATAAAGTGGTGAGTGGAACAGGTGTATAAAACTTCAGACAAATGTTAATATTAGATCAACAGTTCCCGTCTTTTCTTCTCGGGATGTGAAGCGAGCAGAGCCTGGTTTACTAACAACCATGTTGTATTTTTTGGACCAGCCTGTGCGTTAGGGATGCACACATTAAAGTCTACACTATTCCACTGAACACAGTCGTTGTGTTTCATGAGCCTTCGTTTAAGCATGAAATAACTAACTACAGCTAAATGCACATCATCAAGACAAGACCTATGTGAATCAACAAGAGTCCATCCATCCATCTATTATCCTTGCCCACTTCTTTCTTTTTGGGTCACTGGTGCCCATGTCCAGCCATCACTGTGTGAAAGGCAGGGTGCACCCTGGACACGTCTCAAGCCCATCACAGGGACACATAGAGACAAAGGAGACAAACAATCATTCTCTCTCTCTAGGGACAATTTAGAGTTACCAATCAGCCTAACATGCATGTTTTTGGTTTGTGGAGGAAACCGGAGTACCCGGAGATAACCCAGCATGCACGGCGAGTATGCAAACTCCACCCAGACAGGCTGGGATTTGATCCGTCGACCTTCTCGATGACTGCACCATTGGGCTGCCTTCAACAAGAGTCATCACCTAAATAAAATATCTGAGTTGTATTTTTATTTTTAACAATGGCAGCATCCTTTTTGTTTACATGGAGTGGAACATCAAACTTGTGTTAGGACCAGCTAATGGGCACACTCTTCCCCCTCCTTCTTCAAAATATGTGATTCTGTATTGGGTCAAGTATTACACAAGGTCTCCAGCAGTGATGAAAGGACCCACGTTAGCTAGCCTCTCAATTCCCAGAGGATTTCTGTTCTGTGGTCTGGGACCCTGGACAGGAAACACAAAGTGCCCTCGTGTTTTCAGAACCAACTTGAAGGCCTTGATCAGAAAATCTTTGGGGTCTAGAATAATCAGGAGAGAACAAAATTTCACCACATCAAGTTCTCACAAGTGATAGGTTTGCTTTATAAACACGAAGTTGAAGCAGAAAATTAATCAGTTTATGTATTTTAATCCATAGCTTAAACCAAGACTAAGGTAATGACACAAAGAACAAAAAGGCAGGTTCTAATTGTTGATAGGATAATGCAGTACATCTTTGATATATTTGTCAGAAAAATAAAACTAAACTAAACTGAATGATAGACTTGACAATTTTTTGACACTTAAGTTGATGGTCAAATGTGACACCCACATTTTTAGCTGACATTTTTTGTGAACACCCTAAAAACCCCTATGGACTCGAGGATGTTATGATAAACTTGTTTTGGGACAAAAATGGCCAAATCAGTTTTATTTAGATATAACTGTGGAAATGTCATGGACATTCAGGAACTAACCTCAGTCAATTAGTCGTGTGACATTCAAAATCACCAGGCTTTAAGGACAAATACATGTGTGTATCATCAGCATATAAATTAATAAACACAAAACTGAATTTCTGCATCAAGTGGCCAAGATCAAGAATGAAAAAAACAAAAAACGAGAATAGACCCCTGAGGTACCCCATATGTGAGAGGAAGTGTTATGCACAGTTAAGTGAAATATTTTAATTTGCTTGATTGGAAGTAACCAACAACTTCACTAGAAACTCTAAATCTGAAGAATAATACAATATACAAATTTTAATTGAGATATGGTTTTCATAATACTGCTTGCACTAGAACTATTGCTCATCTGAACTCACAGCTCGATGCTTTATGCGACATTTTAATAAAGTAAGAAAGTAAGTAAACTTTTTTTATATAGCACTTATCATAGATACAATCACAAAGTGCTGTACAACAATAAAGAAATAAAGGCTTAAAATAAAATAAAAATAATAACAACTCATTTATAAAAACAGTAAAAACAGTAAAACATTTAACTAAAAGCTTGTCGAAATAAAAATGTCTTAATAAAAGCAAATTAATAAATATAGTTTAAATACAGGATAGAGTTGTGTGCTAAAACTCAAACAACTACAAGCTTTGTGATTTTTTTTCAACTATTTATAAGTTGTGTGTTGTTAACTATATATATATATATATATATATATATATATATATATATATATATATTTATCGCAGCTAAAAAGACCCATCAAATAAGTGAAGCGTTCAACTGCATCATGTCTTCACATTATTTTGTGTACCAGATGCTTCACAAACAGGTCAGTTAATGTGTGTGGTCATCTGAAGCTGTCAGTTTTGCAACATTATTCTGGGCTCATGCAGTGAAGGTAAAAACAGCTCTATGTCAGCTCACCGAGTGTTTTACAGTCGTGACTCTGTGTTTGTAGCTTGAGTCAAGAAGATAATCCTACATTTTGTTTAAAAAAAAAAAACACCCAGCAGTGAAATGCTCCATTTTTATTCTCTCGGTTTGATGCGTTTTATAAATGTAGCTTTTATTTTACATTCACGTCTCATAATTTATTAGGTTTTACAATCAATATTAGATTGTTACTAACCAAGCACAAAATGCATTAGATTAAGAAATAGATATGATTTACATTTTATTATTTGATCATAATAATTATTATATTATTTCATATATATATGAAAGCAGTAAAAAAATACATTCAGTCTTGGAGCACCTCTCAACTTTAGGTCATGGCTCTTAATGGAATTAATGTAAATGCAGCCTTTTTGTCCAACGTGTGCACTTTCATATTTCGTGCTTGAAACTCTAAACACTGCTCCGTGTACCCCAGGCCTTCAGAGTGGTTGAGATGCTCGTATTAGCTCATGCTCACATCAGCTGAGTCATCTCCTCTGTGTCCTTGGCTTATTACCTGATTTAGGCCTGATTAGATCAGTCTTGGACGAGCTTGCATGGGTACATGTACATGCACAATTTAAATATCAAAATGAAATTGCTTGACGAGTGAAAACAAGATTAATTTAAAATGTTTGCATCAAGGTGCAGGTAAAAAAAACAACAAAAAAACAGATGACTATGCACATTTTTAATGCACCTTGCAGCATTTAGAGCCATTTATGACATTAACTGTAGCTCATGTTATGCAAACACATTTTGCAAGTCAAAGCCACTTATGTTGAGAATATGTGATGCTCCCTTTTTCTGCTCCTTTGGCTTCACGAGATTATTAGCATAGGTATTGATTCCGCACTTAGTTGGATAGTTTGTGTTAGCTTCCATGGCGTGCACTTAATGCCACAGTAACAAGAATGAAATCAAGCTGTTTTGCAGCGGTACTGTAATTTTCATGAAATGTTTTTTTTTTCCATTAAAATCTACAGATACACTTTCATGTAGATCCATAAGTTTATCTCTTTATCGCGTCCTTAACTTTTATCATTTAGCTGTTTCTTTCTTGATCATCACTGCCTTCACAAAAGGGCCATAGCTTATCTTTGTGTTGTTTTTTTGCTAACACGTTGAATATCCCGATGGCCTAACAGCATGCAGGGGTTGTGCTTTCGCCACTGAAATTTACTCTTTTTGCACAACTCAAACAATCCGTCTCACACCATAGTTGTTGATGATGAGAGCGTGTTGCACTCCTGTTTCTTCCCATCTGAACGTGTTGCTCTCTCCTGCTGCAAGCTGTTTGATCAGTTCAGAACACGATGTTACAATTTGACATAGTTGTCTCGGTAAATAAGAGAAAGTTGTTTTGGTGTCTGTTTGATTTAGTCAGCCAACGTAAAACGTGTACGCTCGCTTGTCCTCGCGCAGGACTAAGCGTTTCTACCTCTCTTCGTCTGTGTGTCTGTCAGTTTCCTCTCGAGATGTTAATTTTTTTTCCTCCGTGTTGTTGCCATGCTTCCAGCCGCATCTGCACCAGGGAGACGAAGACATATTGGTGTTAATGAAAAGCCCTCCTAAACTATCCTCCCCGCATGAATGTTTAAACACGCTTGTCATAACATTCGTTCGCTCACACATGACAGCTAGCATCTGCAGCTGCCTTGCTCGCCCTCAATATTTTATTATAGCATCTCCCCTAACCCCACACCAGCACAATGGCTGTGTGTTAGCCAACTGAATTGTAATGACTCAAAGCAGGCTGTGTTCAGACCAGCTGACAGCACAGGCCATACATAATGAATTCAGAGACACTACAGGGCTTCATAATGGTACATTTAAAGAAAAGGCTAAATGAAGAGTAGATTGTTGTACAAATGGGTAGAAAACAGAAGGATACACAGACAAATAAAGCAGTAAGAACGTAACATGGGGGTTTGTGGGACTTAATTTCAAATACCATAAAAAAAAAAATAAAATAAATCTCCAGGTACATTTTGCTAATCAAAAGTCCCATAACACTTTAGGTCAGCACGTGTGACCTTGGGGGTTTTGATAAAGATGATTCACCATGGTAACGGCCAGTCTGGACCCTTCATCACTTATCACCCTTCCTTACTTCCTCTCTGCCACTTTTATCGGATGCACAATTGAAATGTTTGTGCCTCTGCAACACACGTACCACATATTGAACCACATGAAACAAGTGAAACCGAGGCATATGTGGTTCAAAATATGTGTTTTCCAGACATCATACTAACAAGCCTAATGCTGTGTGGTGGGATGAGGGGACCTATGAGCAAACAGTACGAATCAAATCGATTTTCAGTTTTCGACTTGATTTTGGTCCCACATTGTGAAGTCAAATTAATATTAATGCAGAGCTGATCACCTAAAGAAGATGCTTGTAGGTAAGTTTTCTAGAATACAGGGGAGGATGCTGGGGGCTTCTCTATTTCTTCTAAATTATGTATACAGACATGGATAAGTATTTTGGTACTCTCACAGTTCACTGAAAACACATTTTATTTCTCGTGCAAAGGGATTCTATTGAAAGCGGTCCACTAAAAATGTATATTATAATACTGTATATACAGTATGTGCACGACTTTAGTATGCGATAGGATAAGCCTAAAATTGTAAATAAATAATAATAAAATAGTATTACCACATTTTTTGGTGCCCATACAATATTTCCGTCAAGCATTTCAGCATCTGTTCAGCCCGTTTAAAAAAGCAAAAGCAGCAGCTCTCTGACGAGTTCAGAAAGAATATCATAGATATTCATGTTAAAGGTACAAGCTACATCTCCAGGAAGCTTCATGTTCCTGTGACAACAGTTGTGAATATTATTCAAACGTACAAGGTCTATTAGAATGTAGCCAACCTCCTAGAATGTGGACGCAAGAGAAAATGCAACCCCAGTTTGGAAAGACAGCTCATTTGTTAGAAAAAGAGCAGAAACAAACAATCCAAAACCATTTTAAACAAACTCCAAGGCCAAGTTTTATCACCAGCCACCACATTTAGAATCAAAATGGACTTCGTGGGAAAAGACATGTGCAAGCTTCACTATTAATAGCAATAAAACATAAAATATTTGAAAAATGAATTTGACAAAATGCATGTTGATGTGTGCAACGTTTCTGGAAACGATTTCTGAGACTGATGAGACTAAACTGGAGCTTTTTGGTCAGTAATCACATCTGTTCTGCCTGTTTTCTGAGGCAGATCTAGCTTATTTGACTGTGTTCTTTACTTTATGTCATTAAACAGAAAAAAGTAATTGTGATATTAACAATGAATAAGGTCTACTGTCCTTTGTATGCCATCTGTTTCTGAGTCTGATACAACACTGTGTGATCAGCTTAGCACTGTGTAGGTCTCTAACTTCTGCTGATCTGCATAAGTGACTGTGCCACACACAAAGCTCCTTCTAAATCAGTGTTTAAGCCTTGATAATAGACCTCACTGACCAATTGATTGGCCTTCATATGTTTACAGCTTACTTTAATTGCCTCAAAAAAATACCATTTATCAGCCAAGAGCATTCATGTACGCATGCATGTGTGTGTGCAAGCATGGCTCAATTGACAAAAAAAGTCTATTGATTTATCAGCATCTGGATTTGTCCCGTTCACCATACATAAAACCTCTGCGTATGTGCTGCTCAAAATGGGAAATGGCCCCATTGATTCCCTTAAGTTGGAGCCCAAATGCTAAAGATTTTTGGATAAGCTTTCTCATTACTTAAGCTGAAATCAATAGGGGGGAGCATGGGTGTAATGAATGAACGGGCCACAGATCAGATGAGGTGTGCTCATCCCTGGCCTGTCCTGGTCGATCAGTGTGTGTGTGCATGTGAGAGTGTCTGTGTGTGTGTGTGAAGGAGGCGGACAGGGTGAAACTGAAAAATCCGACTTTTTGTACATAGCAAACCTCTTTTCTTCGCACTCGCAGCTGAAGACTATTTTGCGATGGGATCACACCAAATGGGGCAGCACGGTGGCGCAACTGGTAGAGCGGCTGCCTCTCAGCGAGCAGGTCCCTGGTTCAAACCCCGGTCCAGGGGCTTTTCTGGGTGGAGTTTGCATGTTCTCTCCGTGCATGCGTGGGTTTCCTCCCACAGACCAAAAACATGCATGTTAGACTGACTGGTAACTCTAAATTGTCCCTAGGTGTGAGTGAGAGAGTGAATGGTTGTTTGTCTCGTTTGTCTCTGTGTGTCCCTGTGATGGACTTGCGACCCGTCCAGTGTGTACCCCGCCCCTCGCACAGTGATTGCTGGACATGGACACCAGCGACCCCCGTGACCCAAAATGGAAGAAGTGGGTAAAGATAATGGATGGATGGATCACACCAACTGTATCACCCATGAGTCTTCTGGCCTAACTAGTTTTCAGAGTTGACTTTCTTGCTATACATACAGCCATAAAAAATACAGTTGTTGGAATTTCCACAACACTAGATGTCTCTTTAGACTCGTTACCATGATGGCATCCAATGGCAAACACAAAATGTGAAAGCAAAACTAATACTACTAAAAGCTTATACACCAGCTGAAGCTTATTTGTACAGCAAGTCACAAAGATCTTTTGTATTTTTGATTTTTCATTAGAATTTGTCCCCGCCAAATACTTTTACGTGACCAAAACATTGCAAATGTTCACCACCATGCCACCTCTGTTTACCAATCAATCTATCCATCTATCCAAAGTATGTCATTTAGTCGTAGTCAGGTCATGGGAACAACAGGTCTAGCAGGGAAACAGACACCCCTATCCTTAGAGACACACTCCAGCTCCCTTTGGGGGATCCCAGTGTGCCAGTGTGTGAATATTCTATTCTTTACAATCATAGATGAGGGTTGAAACATAGACACCCCAATAAATTTTGCATTGTTAGTGTTTAGCGTACATCTTAGATTTTTTTTGGCGTGATGTTTGGCGTTCGTTCGTGGTAAATCTTATCCTTTTATACAGTTTTTTTTTTTACACTTTATATTTTTGCTGTTGTTGAGTGCAACTGAGACCCTGTGTACATAATGTCGTTCCACCTCATGTACCACATGTGATGAGAATGACAACAGAATTGACTTGAACATGAAATCAAGAGCTTTGCCTTTTGGTTTAGCACCGTCAGCAGCAACACCTTCATTTCTGCTGCGAAGGCTCTGATCCATTGCTCCATCTCCTGATCCATCCTCCTATCACTCATGAACAAGACTCCCAAACTTCTCCGCGAGAGGAAGGGACTGATCCTTTTCCCAGTTACTAATACTGTCTTGATTATTTTTGTATTACAGTTGTCTTTAAGATCAATTATCATCATGACGATTTTATTCTTTGCTTATGGGCGGCTGTGGATGAGTGGTTAGAGCGATCATCATCCATTGCAAGAGTTGGGGGTTCGATTCCACCAGCAGTCACATGCCAAAGTGTCCCTGGGCACTGAACCCCTCATTGCCTCCGATGTGTGTCCCATTAGTGTATGAATGTGATAAAGCACTGATTAGTCTTTGTATAGCTCTAGTAGAGTATGAATGGATAAATGAGGCACAGATTGTTGTAAAGTGCGTAGAGTTTCTTGATAAGAGAGAAAGGTGCTATAATTTCCTGCGGGATCAATAAAGTTTTATCTTATCTTATGTTTAGTATTAAATTATGTTTTATTGTTTTACATTGTGTCAAAATAAAGGTTTTTTCAGACCCCAAATGAGTTCAAGTTGTACAATTTATTATATTTGTTTCGGTGCACACTTTTAAAATGAAAACACTTTACATCAGTTAGAATTCAAAATGAAATTCATCAGAAGTTGTAATTTTGTGGTTCTGTTTATTATATCCAATTACACAAACCATGTTTTATAGTAATTTATACTCTTTTTGTGATTTGCAAAAATTACAGGAAGTTTGAGGGAAAAACCGTTCACGTGCAAATTATGCAACAATTTCTAAAACAAACTCAACCGATCCACATTATCTAGAAATTATTTTCAAAATTGATCATTCTGTATAGAAATCTAATATGCAGTGCATGTGGTTGTGTTTCAGCTATTTGGCAAAAGTTTCACATGCACATGTGCGTGCACACACAGACAACCAACCATCCCTCCCAACCACAACCATTAACTTTGGCTGACCTTTTGGGTTTTCCCACTTTCCATTCTTTCCACTTTTATTTTGCAATAGTAAAATGACAGACTGGTTGTCTTGACCATGTCTGCAGACAATGCTGTTAAAAGTTTGTTTAACTGAAAACCCAAAAAGTTCAAAGTTTGTGGTTTGGCACAATCATGAATTCACCTCTTGTTACAAAGGCACAACTATTCTATAGACAATTATCATCTTAGCCAATGAAAACAAAGATATCACCAGATACTGCACAAGGTTGTTGTCTTGTAAATCTGCTTGATAAGAATATTGTAGTTATTAAATGTCACATGCACATAAAGGAAGCTGTGTTTCTGGAGTACAAATAAAAAAGAACAATCAATGAATCTATTTCCAACAAGCACTACTTTCTGAGTAAATTCCCTCCTCCGCCTCGTCACTATCTTTTAAGGTGTCCCGCCTTTTTAACTCATAAATATGGAAGTCAAAAAATGATGAGATTCACAGACAAGAAAGGAATCAAAATCTATTGTAGCGTGTCCTTTTCCCCGTGTAAAGTTTGGATTAAATGTCACACATTAGCATGTGAACTTTTAAATGAGCTTGTTTGCTCTCCACGGTGTGGGGCATGTAAATATCCATCGAGTATAGAATAAGGATTGCTCAGTAGGGGGTTAGGCATGGGGGTGGGGGTGAAGGAGCCCAAGAATTGAGATATTTGAGGTTTTCAATAGCAATTAGGCCCCAGCAAGGGAGTGCTACCAAACAGCTCTGTTGGCGTTGCGTATGGTGGTTTATTCCTAAAGTGGCAAAAAATCAAGGATCCCTGATGGCGGGGTTGTCTTCTGAGTTCTAGAAAGGAGATAAATGGCAGCTTGTACCCCCCCCCCTCAAAAACATGACATGCACCGTCAATGGAACCTGAACAAATTCAGGTGATTGTAAAGAAAAACCCATGCACAAAAAAAATGTCACAACATTAAATTCAATGTTGCGAGACATCGATCAATACAATTTTAACAAAACTGGCTAATTTCAATTTTCACACTCAGAGCATGTGCTGGGAATGACACTCGGCTACTACCACACCATGAAGCGCCCTGCCACAACACAACCGGCCGCTCGGTTCACAACTGCTGGCACGAAAGTAACGCGCAACACAAACATGTCCACCCCCCATGGACAAAACTCCACAAAGAGATGAGCGCCCTGCCAAGGCTAGTGACCCAGGGGAAACACTGATATTATAGTTTAATATCTATAAAACTAGTTCAGAAAAATAATGTATTTGTGTTAGCTCAGATTGATAGCTGTGGCAGCCATCTTGAATTTTGTTTACGTCAAAAGTTGATAATTTGTAGACATGTATGCAACAATTGATATCTGAGAGTTTTGTTAAAACAGATCAACTGGTTCATGAGAATATATATATATATATATATATATATATATATATATATATATAATAATTATTATTATTAATAGGCATGTACAATGTTGGATTTTTGGTCGATATCTGACATGTTAAAACTTGTTTGACTGATAGCTAATAACAACATTTTTTTTTTCCTAGACTTACTTACAGAGACTACACAGTATTCTTTGCTGTGGAATTAAAATACTAGAATATTCTGCGTGGTCTTTGTCAGTTTGGCTGCTACCAAATGCTGAAGCCAAAAAGGGGCTGAAAATGATGCAACACTTTAACTTGGATAATGTTTAATGTCCAATTTATTCATGACATTTGCTCTCTGTAACGCAATGACAACACTCAGTGCAAATTTGCAAATTTTCACAAATCTAAACTCAACCTGTTCACAAGCAACAAGTGCATAATTAGTAGTGCATTATTAGATATATTTGACAGTTTCTTAAATAATAATAAAAAAAATAAAAAACTTAAAACAGAAGCCTTTTATATCGGTGAGGTTTTTTTTGATGGAATGTCCGATATTTAACATTATCGCTAATATCGGTCGATACGATACTATGCCTATATTGGATGGATGGATGGATGGATGGATGGATGGATGGATGGATGGATGGATGGATGGATGGATGGATGGATGGATGGATGGATGGATGGATGGATGGATGGG
>NC_056517.1:37431182-37432628 GCF_014905685.2 Nematolebias whitei
TATAACATCTCTTAATGAAATGAGGATAATGAGTTACAGCAACAAATCATTTCCCTTTGGAATTAATAAAGTATTTTTGAATTTAATTTTGAATTGAATATATATATATATATATATATATATATATATATATATATATATATATATGCACATACATATCTATCAAGGGTCAAGTTTCTTTATTTGTCATACACACCACATGTGGTGGAACAAAAATTTATACACAGGGTTCCAGTTGAATCCAACAAAATTGTTAAAATGTAAAAAAAAAAAAAAAAACTGTAATAAGTTCTAAGATATGAACTAAGAAAAACTTGAACTAAAAATACACTAAGCACTTGTAGCATAAAAAACAATACATCGAAACAGCAGAAAGAGCATGAGTCTGTGAGCACATGAGTACAAATGAACACATCACCATGTTGTGATTTTTCACAGTGATTATCTGGCTAGAGATTCATGAGTCTTAAGCATTCAGTATACTTGCGCGTACGTGGGTCCGCAGACGTCCGCGAGTACCAGATTAGAATCGAAATGGACGCCTGCTGGGCATGTCCATGCAAAGCTCAATTTTTACGACCGCATACGCGTACTCGGTGTTGCATAATAAACTGCCCAGTGACGGACTGTTTTGTATGCAAAACCAATTTATTAAATTCCCCTTCTTCATCCCTGATCTGGCCTTTTGTTTTTTTTTTCCCAAGATGTAAGTGGTGATTTCCTCCTCCTCCGTTGACGCCATGACTGAAATGGTGAGAAATGAAGTAATTTTTCACAAGCGAATTAAAATCAGGTCCAGCGTGGCTGCGGGAGGGTCTGGAGATTTCCTGGTGGGCTGGTCTGATAAGTGGGCTGCAGGGCCAGCGCTCCCTGTTTTTTTTATAACTTTTTATAAAAATCATATGACCAAAGAACACCGTTGCGTTCTTTTCTTTTTTGCTACCTGTCAATCAATTCAGTAGGCGTGTCAGCAAATAACCAATCGGCTAACTCAATTTGTCCCGAAGGTAAACGCCCCTTGTCAGTGGAGCTGACTACAGTCGGTCAGGGTGGACGTTTGTGTATGAAGTCTGAACCCTCTGCGGACAGTGCACAGTTTCCGCGTGGCTGACAGGCCGTGCACGTATACTGGAGCCTTAACAGCCTCAGGGTAGAAGCTGTTCCTGAGTCTAGTGGTTCTACACTTACTGTTTTGCTCTTTAACCTCCTGCCTGAGGGGAGCGAGGACAAAAGTCTGTGTGCTGGGTGAGTGGGGTCCTTCATGATGCAGGTGGCCCTCATTTTGCATCTGGAGGTGTAAATGTCTGTGATGGTGGGGAGACTGACTCCAACAGACTTCTGTGCAGCCTTCACCACTCTCTGCAAAGTTTTTCTTTCTGCAGCTGTGGATGGATGGATGGATGGATGGATGGATGGATGGATGGATGGATGGATGGATGGATAGAT
>NC_056517.1:37432728-37465241 GCF_014905685.2 Nematolebias whitei
GGATGGATGGATGGATGGATGGATGGATAGATGGATAGATGGATAGATGGATAGATGGATAGATGGATAGATAGATAGATAGATAGATAGATAGATAGATAGATAGATAGATAGATAGATAGATAGATAGATAGATAGATAGATAGATAGATAGATAGATATATGTGTATAATAAATGTTTAAACTGCATTATAGGGTGGAGTACTTTAGATCCCTCTCATTCAGATTCAGTTATAAATCAGAGGACTGCTATGCAGTTATAAACCATAGTTTCACTTTAAAATAAATCTTGAGCACAGAATTTTTAAGACATGAACAAAACAAATTATTTTTCTCTACATACCGGTAAAAAAAAAAAATTCACTCAAACAAGATTTTAGGAACTAACAGAGCAAAAAAGTCACAATTCACAGAGACAAGAGATTCTGTGGCATTTGTTAGAGCTATCACCTGCTTTCGGCAAATGTATAAAAGTTTAAATAGACATTTGCTTCACCTTTTTGGAGATACTGTAAGTGGATATTCTGATGTTGCTCGATGGTCCTTTGTTATTTATATTTCTTCCCGCTCTTGGTCAAAATGTGTATACAACTAGAATGTATTGTGGCTATTGCCATATTTGGCAAAGATGTCTTTTTTTGTTGGTAAGCCCGTTTAATTTACATTTTTAAATGCAAACTAACAGTTTTCACTGTTGTGAAATTAGTGCAATTCTTTTTTACACTATAAATAAAAGGTTAGATCTCTCACAAAAAAGTGAAATTAAAAACTAGAATAACGCTGCTATATGTGACACCAAGTCAGAGTGCAAGTCAGCAAGTTTAAGTGCTGACATCTTTCCTGTGCCCCTCGGTACCGGGTCAAAAACTCAGCAAGTGTGTGCTCATGTGTGTCAGCCTCTTCCTCCTTCTGTTTACTATTTTTATCTGTGGGTTTGACTTTTTTTGTTGTTGTCGTTTTGGACGACAGTTGTTCATAATTGCACAATGACAGAATCATAAGAGAAGGACAAAAACACAAAGTACGTGGACTACAGACACACGGAGAAACAAACTGACGAATGGCAGCAATTAGATGGGGAAACCAAGCATGTGAGGACAGAGGAGCGCTGAGGGGCTTCAGCTGCAGAATGGAATGTGTGTGCCAGTGTTGGATTTGTTTTGTGTGTGCTTAGAAGCTTTTTTTTTTATTATTCTAATAGACCATCTATCTTGTCTAAATATCAACATGGCTTCATAAGTCACCGGACAGTGTTAGAGGCTGGGTGCAGCTTTTTGACTGGTGGTAAAAAATCTGCATTTGTACATCAAATAGAACAAAAAAATATGCCTGGACTCTAACATCATTAAGAATGAGCACAGATAGAAAATGTTTGAAATGTCTGCCGTACTCTTGCACCGTTTCAGCCTTTTGATTTGACACTGAGACCTTGAGATTCGTCAGTTTGTTTTTATTCTTTTCACATTTTATGAATAACCTCCTCTCTGCAGTAAGAGCAAAAGTCACTCCTCGATTTGCTTTTTAAGGTAAGCATTCATCGTTTAATAAAATTCCAGACGCTTTTCCTTTTTCCTAATTAAGCACAACTTAATTGTTGCATAAAAGGTAGAGTCTATTCCATTGTAGTTCTCTAAATTTCCTGAATTCCCCAGCTTACCGTACTTGCCGCCGTACAAGTTGCACCACCGTATAAGTCACATCAGTTGCATTAGTCCAAAAATGTCTAATAAAGTGGAAAAAAAGATAAATAATTTGCTTTGTCATACAAGTTGCATCTATTATGCGTCATCGCCGATGTGTCACATTTGTTACGCGTCACCGCTGACCACCTGGAAACGTGGGCTGGCGGTGCGCCAAAAATCGATTGGCTGCCAATGTCGGCCACAGGAGCGTGCACGGGAGGACTTTAATAAGAATTTAACAAGATTAACACCTAAAAACAATTATTTGTTTGCTCGAAATTATAGTAAAGGTGTTTCTCAGTTGAACTTTTCCTTAATAAATGCATTTTGACAGTCAATGCAGCTGATTTGATGTTTGCTCCAGGAGTTCCAGAGCGAGACAAAGGTGGCTCTGAAGTGTCTCATTAATAGCCACTTTTACATATTAATGAGACACTTTGCTTGCCAAATGAGTTGAGGGCCCTCTAGTGGCTAAAAATGGTAGTGTTCAATATTTTCCATGTCAGAATGAATGAAATCATCAGATCTCAGAAAAAAATTGGATTATAAATATGGGGAAAAAACCAAATATGTTGCTTCAGACTATAAGTCGCAGGCATGCTAATTTATGCCAAAAGGTATGACTTAAATGTGGGGTCTACATCCCCCTGTGGCACTCCTTTCCGGTGGTGACCCCCCTGCCACCGGTGCATTGGCGGCTCTTGGCATCTGGGGTTGAGTGGTGGGGTGTGTGTCGGCCCACCCTGGTGGCTGTCTGCCGGGGCCTGGGTGCCCTCGCTTTGTCAGGCCTCTGTTGGGGGGGTGGTGTGACCTCGGAAGTCGGAGCTCGGTGTCCATGGCCGGATCTACTCTGGAGGAGTGAGTTGCCGGTGGGGCCTGTGGACTCGTCGCTGCAGCCTCCTGGGGTTCTGGATTGTGTTTGCTGGGGGTCGCCCGGGGCTTCCCTTTGCTTCTCTCTCTGGGGGGTGCGGTTGTCCCTGTTAGGGCTTGGGGGCCGCTGTGTGTCTGTGGCTCCGGTCCTGCCTGTGTTACCATCGTGTCCTGTGGGGACAGGTTTATGTGTCCCCACTTCCACTATTGAACATTTTTATGGAGAAACCTTATAGTGACATCATGCTCACACAGGTGCTTAGATCCAGGTGTTTATCAGATACACACTCAGTTGGGTTGTGGTGGCCATTAAATACATCTTGTATTACCATGTACTGTATAAAATACTTTCTAATGATGTTATAAGTATCATGTTGTTTGTTGTTGTGGTTTCTCGGTTTTGTCTTTTTTTTTTCTTTCCGCAGGTCTAGAGGCAGACTTCTATGATGTTGATTAGTGTTCTCGTTATCCTTCTCTCTCTTCTTTTTTTACCTTTTAACCCTTCTCCCACTTTTCTGCTTTGTTTTCTTCTTTGTTTTTCATCCCCATGTCCATTGCATCTGAAACAAACCCAAAGCAAATTCTAATAAAGTTTTATTTATATATCAAGCGGAGCATTAAGGCCAGCCAAAGTAAATCTGTTGGGCATCACTTTGACGCTCAGACAATAATTCTGAGTGTCACAATGCCGGACAGGACAAGGGAGAAAAAAAAAGGTGTGACTTATACAGTGAAAAATATGGTATATTTATGATGTCAACTGGTTTTACTGAGTGTTGACCTCTGGCACTTTAACCTTGTCTCACAATCAGACCACAACTAAAAGTTTATATTCATGTTTAAAGTTCACTATTTATGAGGTACAATGGTCAAATCAAGCCTGGTTTATTTTTACAATGATATTTGAGATACATTGAGATTATTAATTAACCATTTAACTTCTAAATCTGTGTGCAAAACAAAACAGGACCAAACCAGTTTGATGATGCAGCTGACATTTGACAGTGTTAATAGTTTGTTTTTTTCTGTTATTTTGTGCTTTCCGATTTTTCAGTTGTGTTGTTTTTTTGTTTGTTTTTTCCCGTGCATGTGCACATTCCTGTGTGTGTAGTTTTTTGTCAGTAACGTGTGTTAGTGTGATCTAGACATGGCTGCTGCTGATGAAATCACTTTTGATTGCTTACATTACAAATCATTCCCTTATTTTAGGGCACCGTCCATATGGAAACGGCGTTTTGTAAAAAAGGCAACGTTTTCTTTGTTTTTAGTCACTTCATCCTTGCATGCACACAGAAACAATGTTTTAGGAGCTTAAAAACTGTGTTTTTGAAAACAAAGTTCCAGAGTGAAAAAAACTTGCTATTCTCTGTAGACACAAAAATTCAACCTTTTGAAAACAAGGTTGTCATAGTCCAGGAGGTCTGCAACCTTTATGATCTAAAAAGCCATTTTTACACCTTCCTCGATAGTATTTTAATGTGACACAAGTTCCACTTTGTCATCACTCCACAAAAAAGTTTTTTTTTTCATTCTCATCTCTTTCTTCTTGTGTCTACAGTTTGAAGATTTCTCCTCGTCTTTTATCCTAATCGTGGTCTTGTGATGGCAACATTACACCGCCACCTACAGGTCTGGCATAGTTACTGCAGCATTTTGAGTTTTCCGTTTCCATGTGGAGGAAAATGTTTGTACAAATTGTGTGTACAGGGATATATTTAGAAATGGCCAACACAAAGACAATGTTTGAGTGTGGACTTCTCATATGGCTGCTATCAGGAGGGAGGAAGAACAAATAAAGTCTTCAAAATAAAACAACCTTTTATTTACATACAAAGTAAATGCACAGAGTGAGTTCATATGCTGCATGTATAGTGTTTGTGAATAATTTGAATGAGTGCTGTGCACTTGTGTGGTAACCCTGTATCGCTGGAAAGCTCATTTCTCTCAGAAATCAAAGTTAAATGGGTCATCTATCATGAGAATATGTGACTGGGACGCTTGTCTCTGCCATGCTCTGTGTGTTTCTTTGTAGGTGTGTGTGTCTTGCTCACACGCAAGGTGTGTGGTGCACGAGGAGTATGCCTTTGCAGCTGTATGCGTGTGCACACAGACCTATCCGTGTGTGCACATGTGTGTGTATGTGAAGGACGCTTGTCTTTGCCTATGCTATGATTAATGGTTTACATTGGGCTGTTCAGCCATGCATGTTTCTTGGTTTATCGTTTTATGCTGTCTCCAATTAAAGCTCCATAACTTGAGTGATGGCTTCACGCCAGTGTCCATCAATAGAGGCCATCAGTGGCCTCATGTGTTCAGGATATGGAAGCCACACACTAACTAATATCCTCTTGTGTCAGTGATATTGGGCAGTTTGCGTGCATGGTTATACAAATGTGCAGCGTATTTGTGCATAAAATAAAAAAAAAGAACTGATGTTTTTTACTGATCTATTTTACTTCCTATAATACAAACCAAATTTATTAAATAATTAGGTGGTGTGTTATGAATAGCACTCATCAAGCAGTATGTTTTTTTTTATTTATTTATTATTATTATTTTTATTAGCAGTAGAAAGCAAAACAGAAAGTGAGTTTTAATAATCTTTGCAGGAGTTTGGATTATTTTGTGTTGTGCATTTGCAGGTCTGTCTGCACCAGGCAGGCAGTAGTTGATACATATATCTGGACGTGCGAGCTTGTTCATGTGTGCACCACACAGACACCCACACACACCCCGCGTTGTATCATTTCACGCAATATTATTTCTCATATAGCTGTAATGACATTAGGCCGATATGTTGATTATACTGTCGGAAAACAGCAGGCTGCTGATTGGGTTACCGTATTACCTTATATCACATCTCTCCATTCATCCCTGTTTTTTTTATTTTTTTATTATTGCCCTCATTTTTCCAAATCAGATCCCACTTCCCCAGCTTCCAGGGCGAGGTTCCAGGCTATGCACGCAAGGTGATGTGAAGTAATATGATGCGAAGACGGCACCTAAAATAAATAAAATATTAAATAAAAGCAGGAGAAAAATGCTAAATCCCGAAAGCGGACAGTTTTGTAATAGGAGGACAAAGCCTGGTGATGGGGCCGTTACAATAAATGTTTTCTTGGTAGAAAACTGTTAGCATAAATACATTTGCGATCAAGCTGGCAAAAGGCCAAATGAGAGCACGGCTTGTACATGTGATGCTCTCTGCTCAGCATGCGTTTTTGACAAAAAACATTCAGCAGTTGTGCGGATCGGTAAAGGAAACGCAGGGTGTGATTTAGTGAAGCCTCACAATGAGAAGGAAGGAGAGGCAAGAAGGGAGAGCGGTATTTCAGAGTGGAATGCTGAGATTGTTAGTGAGAATGAGGTTTCATTTGCAGCTGAGACAGTGAGTGATGATGTCTACGGTGTGTGTTACACGGGTTTTATTGTATGTGCTGTGTATGTTTTATAAAAAAAGGCTGGTTGCCTCCTTCCTTCCTCCTATCCTTTGTCATATCCATCTCAGTGACACACAATAGTGACTAAAATCTAAAGTACCAGTAAACACTCTTCAGCAGTATAGATGCTTCTTATTTTCCCTCTTGCCTTCGAGTATGTACACACAAACATACAGACTGTAGTGTTAGTTTAAAGGAAGCAAACACTACACAAAACACAACTGGAAACAATCATCCTATGGAGAACCAAAGCCTTTTGGTGCTCGTTGGGTCTTAAACAGAAATATTAAACACAAGTGTTTCACCGCAACGTAAAGACAACACATTTACAGGTAATACTTTCACCATGACTGGATGTACAAGCAGTAAATGGAAAAAAAGTCACATCAGACATCCATAATATAAAGGCTGCTACACCACATCATGGATATACGACACAAGGAGAAAAATGAACGGTGGTTATCTTCAAATTATTAAAAAAATGAGGGAGGGGGACCGATTTAATATTCAGCAGTGGCTGAAGCAGCTGGGGGATGGGACAGACAGCGGACCTATGGATGGGGGAAGGCGTTGAGGCGATGAAGATGATGAAAATTAATCAGTCCCATCATCTCTAAGGGAGTTTGGCCAACCAACCACCTCAACACGTCAGTGTCACTAAAAAAAGGAAACAGAATCTTTGAACTTCCTGATGAGTTTCAGACTTTATAAGTGTGCAAAGGATTCCAGTAAAAGTATTAAAACAGGTAAATCACAAGGATTGTTTTTTTTTTTTTGTTATAATTATCTGCTTTATAGTACTTTTACTTTTCAATCATTTGCAATATATCTCACAGTCATCAACATATAGTAATACTTTGCACCACATGTCCATGACTAAAAGCCAGAAGCACCCGGTTTATAAAATCTTTTTTTTTTTTAAAGGAATAATTCAGTTGGTTTACATGAAGCGGACAGAACTGGGACCTTTATGTTGGGACGCAATTCCTCGGGAGGGGTGGGGTTGGGCATTTTTAAAGATGAGCTCAGCGCATCCTTCAAACTAAAAAAAACCATTGACCAATAAAAATTTACTAAAAACCTGGACTGAGTGAGTCTAAAGTTAAGAGGCTTACACATGTTTAAAATATTTATGGTGTTTGCATGGATTTAACATGCGTTTTGCAAAGCTGCAGATAAAATTCAGGATGATTTTATTTTATTGTAATATTTTTTTTGCCCATTAAAGTTTGAGAATATTTGCTGCCATGGCTAACACAACACATCTCACCTGTATTTCATCAAACACTCCTCGTATGCTCAAAACTATTTGAGTAAATGAGCTGTATCACATTGTGAATCCTCGGCTAATGTTCCTAGTTTACCCCCTAGGATCCTGTTTGCTAATTTAAATGTGCTAGCTTAGCGCTTCAATCAGTTTTCCACCCACTTATATTACTTCTTTTCAATTATACAGATTACTATTGCTGGTGGAGCTTATTGAGCTGTACTTTTGATTCAAAGGCACATGGCCCATTGAGGCACAGGCACTGACTGATACGCACACACATGCGCGAGTGCACACCACTTGATCTGCATATCATTATACTTTTGATTCAATGCCAAGGTTTCCCCGAGAAAGACATCAGAGCCAAATGGAGCGAATGTGCGCACAACACCTGTAGGATTTGTGTGTGAATGTGTGCGCCCGTGAGAGCGGCAGCTGTGAAAGCTGCACCTGTTTAATTGAATTAGCCCCGCACAGGCTGCCAAAAAAGCATGGCATCAACAAGCTCATTAGAGCAATTAGTTAATTAATTGTCTGCATGGCAGTGGCTTCCCAGAAAGCTGCGTCTTCATTATCTGATGACTGCCGCCTGTTGGATCATTGAGCGAGAGCTGATAATACATTATGTCTGCAGGCTCATACAGCTCTTCAAATGTCACTGGTTTCTTTGAATGTGGTTCTTTTGGGTCAAAGATACACCTACATGCATGCTTGTGTTTGTCTGCATGCGGTATGATTTCAGCATGGCGGCCAATATTGGTGTGCATATTGCGTTGAAAGGTTATGTGGGGGCCGCCACTCCCACAGGTAAAGATAGAGCAGTCCTCCTAGCCACTTTCTAATCTCTCTTTTATTAGAAGTTAATATCTTGCCCGCTCTTTCTCACTCCACACTCCCACCTGCTTAGAAATGGCCCCTCTCCATCTTTTTAATTCAATTATATTAGCCACCCTCTCTCTCCTCCAACGCCAAACCTCACATCTCTCTTTAACACCGTCTCCTTTTTCCCCCCTCGCTGTCTCTTCTCAAGTCGTTCCTCTTTTCATTGTCCCTAAATTTTCCATTTCTATTCTTAATCCTAGATGAAGGATAGGTCAATCAAGAATTTGCACACATCTCATCTGTGTCTTCACAAAAAAAGAAGAAGAAGAAGAAGGAGAAAAAACACGACGGCCAGGTGAAGCGAAAAAATAGCTGTGATAGGAGGAAAGTATAGCAGGAGCTGAAGGAAGAACCCCAGGGGTGAAACTTTGATTGCTAAAGTAATGAGACTTGATCATTTTGAGGTTTTTCTCTCAATAGGAGCTCAACTAATAGGAAAGCCCAAGACTTAAGCACTCATTTGAAATAAAATCACAAATCTGATATTCTTTCTTACGGACTTCAGCCAAGGTCCCGTAATCTCTACCGGAGAATTACGGCTCCACACGCCCCGCATGGGAACTTTTAATCATCTCTGATGGGGGGGCACATTCGAAGATGAGAAAAATCGCAGTAATGTATTAATTATGTAACAATATTATGGAGTTCTGAAAGTCTGAGATTTAAAAGCCCAGAGCTGACCGACATTGTGATCTTTAGCTACAGTAGCTGAATTCATCATGCTGATATTTGTAGACTCGGAAGTTACTCGTGTTTTTATTTTGTACTCTAAAGTTCACATGCATTTTATGTTTTTTTTATTGATCTTGATTGCAGCTGCAAAAAATAAAGTCCTCATTGTATTCAATCAGGTGAAACTATCTGGGTATGTTAAAGCCTCGCATATGGCACCACGTATAAGATTTAGAAGTTGAAGCTGTATACCAGAGCAAATGAATAAGCCCCTTTCATGCATGTGATGTGTGACATTTACAGCCTCATCATTCAGATATAGGTCACTTTAACATTTTCCTCAAAGCTTTATCCACACATAGCGCTGCCATTCCCATGAGATTAGACGGTGCATCAATTGTGGTATCCAGGTGAAAGTTGTCTCGCCACATCTGCTGTTGCCATGACAATTTATATTAGGGTGACAAGTGTGTTGTGGCTGTGAATAAAAAAAAAAAGTGATGATGGATGGAAGTTGTTCAAAATACAGTTTTGGTGCATGTTTAAGCTTGTATATGTGTCACAGAGGAGCAGGTGATGCTGGTCTATAAATGAGCCAAATTATTATTATTACTGGTCAGGTTCGGTTGTATACAGATGCCATAAAACAGCTGGAAAAATATGGAGTTTAGTATAATCTTTATTTTATCTGTTATTTATTTAGATTAAAATAATACGTTTCTTTTGGGTGCTCCCTTCTTCAGAGGTCACAACAGCGAGCGAACTCACATGAAAGATTTGGCTATTTTTTTTTACGACAGATGCACTTTCTGATACAACCTGGGCTTGAACCCGCAACCTCAGGATTACAAGACAGTGGCACTGACCACCACGCTGCAGCCCCTTAGATATTTGTTAAACTGATTAATCTAATTTAATCACACACACACAAAAAAAAAAATGTTCAAACTTGTCCCAATAAACAATATGAAGGCAATATTACAAGAACTGTTAAAAAAATATCAATAAAACATCAATAGGTTAAAATAATACCAACACTAAACACAACAACAACAACATAAAATGTATTGTAATGTAAAAAAAAAAAAAAACGTCTTTAACATAAATGAAAATATCTTGAAAATAAAAAAGATTCAAAAGACAAACTGGGGTCGAGTTAAACAGTTGCTGGAGTTTATGGGATGTCATGGCTTTAATTTGGATTTATTTTAATGGCAATAATATTTAATATGTGTAGAAAATGTGCTCTTTTGCTTCATTTATCATTTGAAATCCAATTTGCACTATAAAAGAGATTACCACAAAGTAGATGGACCTTTACATTCTTTTGTATTTGCTTAACTTTAACTGCACTGAAATTTACATAAAGAATTGCTTAAGTTCTGTGAAAACTCATTTTATTTCCCAATAGTCCCACTAAGAATTGGTGGATTATTCAGATAAAAGTAATTTTAATTCAATACTGCAGAACTGACTGTCTTGTTGCTTACAGTCGTTACCATCCATTAGCAACGCTGTAAATAATTTAACCACACGTAAGATGGTTTTTAACTCATTGAGACACTTAAACTAAGTAAAAATGGAGCTTACCAGTTTTATATGATTCTAAATCTAAGTCAACTTTCTGATTTTAAAACCGCAAAGGAGAAAATCGACACGTTACATTTTTTGTTACCAGCTAAAAATGTGTCTCACAAATTTTAAATCATTTAGTCTGGTTAAACTGTGCTGGTTTGAGGGTGCACATATGACACACACATGTAAGTCTGTTGTGGTGTAATGTATTAGAGAGGTTTTTGTGTGCGCGCGCGTGTGTTGATGGTCTATGAGGCCTCCTTACTAATCTAACACAGGGCTCATCGAAAAGTGCTAATGAAAAGGGTCTTTGATTTGGTGAGGGGTTCGGATTCAGAGGCCCACACACACACTCTCATTCATGCATGGGGTCCAGAGTTCAACCACTGGTTGCTTCCTTGGAAATTATACCCACCCAGTAATTACTGAAGTATAGTAATACACACTTAATTGTTTTGTTCCAGTAAGTACATATTTCAGTTTTATTGATGTCCGTTTATGGTAGCGCATTTTCACATTTGATTATAGAATTACAGACGTTGCTTCCACTGATGTCACCATAACAGTGCACGTCACCATGGCAGAGGACACACAACATGGCAGCAATGGTGGAAGCATGTGTGAATTTAGATGAGAGTTTCAAAAGCTGGTCCCTTTCATGAGTTTTAGGAGGTTTTGAACCCAAGATGCAGACAGAACTCAAGTGTCGGAACTTAAACGATAAGGCAAATACTAATTTGTTGACAAGAGAACTTGCGACGCAGCGAAACTACTGACAACGCTGGAAAAGTCAGGAAGCGCATGAGAAGGAAACATTATGGCAGGTAAACAGCACAACGTAGAACCAAGGAACCAACAGAAGGACACAGAATAATTAAATGAATGACAAGCAGAAATCACAAACACCTGGGGAAGAAGCGACTAGGAACAGGTGAGAGTGGGCGGGGGATGAGCAGAACAGGAAGGCATGAATCATCACAAGGTTCCATACTCGGGAATACCAAAAATTGGAAAGAGCAAACAAAATTGCACAAAATAACGCAAAAATACTAAAATGTAAAAATACTGAAAGGGTCTAGGATGATGCTCAAATGTTTATCAAAAGATGTTGCAAAGTTCCGATGGGCTACGTCCAATACAAGTTGCTGGGGTGCAAATTTGGGCCTTTTACTGAATACACTGGCTTTTGATTTTCCTCAATCCAAAGAAACTCTTGGTGCATCTCAAATGCATCCTGTGACCAGGTTGGATTGGTAACATGGATTATTGCAGCAGTTTTTATAAATTCAAAATGCATTCAACCCACCCACATTAAACACCAAACTTAGAGCACCAGCCATAGGCACATTTAACGCAGTATTCTTAGCTCATGAACCAGCGTGATGATGTACTTATGGCCTGATGCATGCTCGTTAATCCAGTTAGATACATCTAACAAGGTCTTTGGATAAAAGACAAAATGTTTTAACAAAGAAGAACCCATCAAGAGGACCTGACTCAACCTTGGTAGAACTATGCACAGTGCACAATGTCAGGTTCTTTTAGGTAATCAAAACATTAATAGACTAATGTGATATGAAGTAATCAGAGTATATACATAGCCATCTTTTCCTGCTTGTTCTCGACGAGGATGGACGCTTTTCCCTCCTGCTCCTGCCTCCCTCTTGCTTTGCTCTTTGTCTTGTGAATCCTATCGGAGCCTCTCACTGCATATCCTCTGAATTGTAAATAAAGGATCTGGTCAGCTGGTCTCTCAATGCAATTGATACAATTTTCTTGACAAGAAGACAGTGCGAAGGAAAGCCCTCTTGCCCTGAAAAGACACTTGCAGCTGGATACACTATGGATTCCTGGGGGCAATAGAATATGGTGTCTCTGTATTATCAGTGGAGGATGTAGAGATGCACACATAATTGGATTTACGATAACCGGATTTCTGCTTTTTGGAGTTGGCAGGTATCTGGCATATCTGCTCTCAAAACAGGTCTCTCTTGAAAATGAGTCCTCGTGACTCAATTAAAGTACCCGAATAAATATAGGGTAAATAAATATTGATAAATTCAGAAGATGGCAGCAGCGGTTCTGGCAATTGTAAGGCTGCCTGCCTTGCATGAAGGAATGCCCCGAGCGGTAAGCTCTCAGACTCAGACGCTGCATGAGCTGAGCCGTAAGTTGGACGAAGTTTCTAAGAATCGCAGGCCACTTGCGACTCCTGGAACTCACTGGTGGGAAGGAATAGACCATGGAGAAGGTTACAAGCTCTGTCCGACAGTGTGACCACAACATTTAGCTGTTTGGAATCTCCAGTGAGACGTACCAGCAGAACTACGAAGGCAGACATGGAGATTCAAGCAGAGGCTGCCTGACCCAAAATAATTGTGTTATCTGAATTTGGCTTCCCCACTCATTCTAGAATTGGCCATCTATCTCAAATTTCTCTTGGTTGTTTATGTGAATGAGGAGCTTTGGTGCTCTTGCTTTGGTGCAATGACAATAAAGCTGATTCTGATTATCTCAAATCCTTTGTCAAATTATTGACTACCATAATGACTTGACTACCATCACCTTTGGCTCAAAAATTCTGCTGTTCTCTCCCTGATTAATGATCATGGCTGGTAAATTCTAAAAAAAATCTTTCCTTATCTCATTGCTCCCAAGTTTTACAGCCTCAAATCACAAAAAAATGTAACGATCATGGCTATACCCAGATATAAGGTCAGAGGAGAACAAAGATTCAGGATGAATTTACAGTGATTTAAAAAGTGTTAAACTATACAATGAGCCAGGGAGGGAGTTGGCATCCTGAAGAGCAAGGAGATGACAAGTGGTCGGTTGGCAGGGGTGATAATGTTACTGTTACAATGGAGGTCAGAGTCAATAGTGGTGAGAGCTGACTCAATGGTTCCAGGTGAAGAAGGTCTCTGTCTGAACAATGGCAGGTGATAGAAAGGCGTGGAGCCAGCTGAGGAGGCACAGAGGAGCTCAAGTTCCACAGAGGAGGTTCCAGGAAACGCGAGGACATCAAGGATTATTCACTGGAGGCATGGAGAGAATACAAAGTCATTAGTATTTAGTTTTAGACATGCACAAAAGGCTAGACCAGAACTACCATTGGCACGTAATGCTCCAGTGCTGGCTGAATGTCTTCTGCAGTCTTTTATGCTCCTCATGCTCATCAAGCCGATGATCCTCAGGTGCTGCTGATTAGAGTCTGGCTATGGGTACAGGAGATGTCAGAGTAGAACTTCTATGGATAAACTTATTATTTTATGTTGCTAGAAGAACCAGCATTGCTTGAAGAATGAGTGGTGAGTCCATTGTTCTTTAATATTTCAAACAGGAAGTTTGCTGACATCAACTAAAAGCACTCTTAATGGACATGTGTAGGTTAGACAAAAAAAAATCTAAATCATATTGTTTTTAAAGAGCTTCAGATAAACTGATACACGCCAAGAATCAGTAAAGTGTTTATCCCAGGTACACTTTCTACATCTCCTATGCTAAATTTACACACAAGATCTTTGGAAATGGGCACTGTGATTTTTAATGAGCTCAGGAAACAAAGATAATAGAGACAACCACAACGACCAATGAGGTGTCAAAATACTGTCACTTCAATTACTTTCAGATAAGACGTAATCACATCATAGAAAACAAAATGTTCATAAATAAGGAATACCACTGTATACTGTATTTTTTTTACTTTATTATATTTTTCTCATTCTTATTTATATGTATAAAGTAGATAAGCAAGTGTTTCTCAGCAAAAAAAAAAAAAAAAACACACAAAAAACATTTTTTGGCAATAAACAAAGATCATATTGGCCAAATAAGTCATATTTGTTAGTATAAAATCACAATTTAGGGAAATGCCACTTTTTAAATAGACTGGTGTGTGCTCAAATTTTCTTCACGTATAGACGTAGAGAGTAAAAGGATCACGTAACACATTTGTGAAGTTGGCATGTCACAATCTGGCTTAAGTCTCTAAAGAAGCAATACACAATCAACAGTCAGCCCATTGCAACACAAAGAAAACCTGACCGCACTGCAGAACAAAGTATAGAGCACACACACACTCCCTCACACACAGATGAAGGGAAATCTTAAATAAGGAACAGAATTGGGCAACATTCTCTAAATCAAATCCAATGTGGAACATAAGGGAATTCTCCTCATTTTTCACTTCCTTTAAAGTTAATCATCTGTCCTTCGTCTCCTCCGACTCCCTCCCTCCTCTCTTTTGCCCTCTCTCCATATTTAATAACTCATCACCACCATCTTTGCTCCACTGGGGGTTTAGTAGTATCCCAATAAAGAACCATGTTCGTGAGAATATCACCCAGCCATTGAAGGGAACAAGACTTGAGGATGGTGTTAATATTGTTTTTGTTCTTCTACAGTTATTTCTGCACTTATTTTTATTTTATTTTATTTTTTCTTCTCTCATCTCCATCATCTGGCCTCAGTTTCACCTCAGTGAGAACCAGTGGTAATGAATGTGAGCATTAAAGTCATACTCATGATGAATGGAATGGCCTTTAGCTTTCTCTCGTTGTCCTTTATCTCCACCTCTCTCTCCCTGCTTTTCTTTCTTCCCTGCCTTTCCTCCTCCTTTCAGCCCTCTGGGTACATCAGAGTGTGTGGCAGCAATGTTTTTTAAGCTTAAATTAACCCATTTACTATATCCTTGACCAAACTAAGTCGTTTGTCTGCTGTGAGTGTTATAGTAATATGGACACAAGTCAGGCAGCTAAATCAAACACATTTTACTTGAGATAAAAGCAGCACTCTTTTACAGCACCATCTTAATCACCCTGTTACTTTTTAAACAATCAGTTGTTTCCAGAAAGTGGCAGAAAGTTTGTGTGATTATGTCACTGTCACAATTGGCTGGTGCACCCAATGGTGCAAGCAGGCAGGCAATGACTTATGATAATATAAAATAAGGAATTTATTTTACAAAACAAAAGAGCTGATGGGGCAGCAAACTTACATAAACCAGGAAATGAACACGAGGAGCAGACTAGGTATCACAAGGAACAGGACAACACCATTGGACAGAGAACAACAGAGGCAACTAACATAGAGACACAGACTTATATACAGGTAACACCAATTAGACCAAGTGATGACACCTGTGAGTAATCACAGATGCCAGAGAAGGAGACAAAGGATGCAAGACATGAACACGACACAAGATGGGGCTAGATGTTAAAGAAACACAAACCCTATAAGAGAAACGGAGTATCTTGGGAACACAGACAAACACGATACCAGGGACAAAACCACAACTCCTACAGTCACATTGTATTCTCATTCATTATCATAATTTTACAGTGCAAAACCTTCATGTTTATAAGTTTTAGTAAGTCTGAAAAATAAATATTTGAAGTGTTGTATACACAAGCTTACCTACTTGGAAAAAGTGGTGTTTCAGTAAAATCCAATGATTTAAAAAATACCATCCTAAAGGCTATAGCAGAATACATATAAAACAAAATAACTGCGTGTCAAATATATTTTTGCACCAAATTAGCACTGCACATGCAAATTAACAATGCAATGTTCTACAAAAAAAAAAAATAATAATTGTTTTCACATTCACATGGAGGCTATCATGACACTTGCCTACTTTTAACATTCAATGTCCAAATGGCGACACACCACCCCCAATTCCACCTCTGATTCTGTTCAACTCCTACTAGTTGTGGGCCTCAAAAACACTGCCCTAAAATGGGTTGAAAAAAAAAACCCAGCAAAGTCTGGTGAGGTCTGAATGCATCTATGGTAAGGGAGCCCAACTTAAAACAATCTTACCCTTAGTCACAATCCACATGGTCCTTAAGTCACTTTGCCATTGATGTGCAATTTAGCTCTCATCTTATCGAGTCTTCTCAGGTGTAGGTGATTTGCCACTGTGACTTGTTTCCACGCTGTGGGTGGGATGTCAGTGCAAAGTGGGCAGTGTCGTAACAGGTCATTATGTTTTAGCCACTCCACCCATTGCCATCCTTCATCACCCTATAATCAGATATAAAATTATTTAGCTAATTCTATAGCACTGCTTATAAGACTAGGTGTAGCCATGCTGCACCATCATCTCCGATATCTTTCTGAAAATGTGCTCATTTCTTGTAGCGCCATCTGTCAACACAGTCAGAGAGGAAATGGAAATTCAAATGTAGTTTGGTGTTTTGCTGCGTGGGTCATCTACGTAGCTCCTCTGGTCAGTCAGTGACTGGAGTATGCTTATGTCAAAATCGTTACCTTGGCCACATTCACTTGGAGCCACGAATATGGTGCCCCCCTGGACTGGTCTGAGTGGGGGTGGGTACCAGCAGTGGACAGACATTGTTTCTGGTGCAGTGTGGTGTGGAACCAATGAGTTTAGACAGTGGCAAAGCACCATGAGTTCTGTTGGCAATGCCTCCATTCCAAATGCATCAAGGATCCATCCATCCATCCATTATGTTTTACCCGCTTCTTCCTTTTTGGGTCATAGAGTGTAAATGTCCAACCATTGCTGTGCGAAAGGCAGGGGACACCCTGGACAGGTCTCCAGTCCATCACAGGGACACATAGACAAACAAGACAAATAATTATTCATTCTCTCACGCACACCTGGGGACAATTTAGAGTTACAAATCAGCCTAAAATGCATGTTTTTGGTCTGTGGGAGGAAACTGAAGTACAGGGATGCACCCACACACGCACAAAGAAAACATGCAAATGCCACCCAGAATGACCCTCGGCTGGGCTTCGAACCAGCAACCTTCTTGCTGAGAGGCGGCAGCTCTGCCAACTGCGCCACCATGTGGCAAGGATCCTTTAACTGTTTTTGTGTCCATGATTCCTCATTGCTTGCAAAGGTGGAACCCACTCATCATCAATGGTTACTCTGTCGCTGTTGTTTTCTTATTTTTCTGTGAAGATGTTGTCGTGTTGTGGATGAAATATTTAGTAAGCATATGTTGCATCCTGAAAAAAAATAAATAAATGCAGAGTGGGAGGACTATAACAATTTTAGTTTTTCTGTTCAGCATGCTAAAGCTTGCAAGGTGAAGTTCAAATGCAGAGTTCCCATACAGTGGAACAGACAATTTTGATTTATTATACCTTTTAAACAGTATGTTGTTTTAATGATAGTGAGTAGAAATAAATTAGGGCTCGGCCCTTCTCTCCATAGCTTCTTGAGGACGTCTCTAAACATGTTGTACAACTTTATGTTAGTCAAGAAGCTTTATAGGTTCAGAGTCAAAGCCGTAATGTTTCTTTGGTCTTACACAAAGCTTTTACGATCTGTCCTTTCACTGCTATGGAGACAACGCAGAGGCAAACATCCCTAAATTTTACCATCTTCTTGTTTTGGTTTGTCTGTTTAGCACAGATCACACATTTTTCTCCTTGCTTGCCCACTTGTCCCTCTCGCAGCTTCAAACCGCACACAGCTACAGAAACTGCTCTTACTTCTCATTTTTCTGCTCCTCCCTCTGTTTGTGTGCTCCCCACGGTTAGAAACAATGGGGTTCACGCTGAATGATATCAGCAAGACCCAGGATCAGACCGAAACGATCCGAGCGCAGACAGAGAGCAGAGACAACAGATCCAGGATCAGATGCACCATGCCGGCATAGACATGCTGCGGCAGGTGCTAATTCTTGAGCATTGCACCACTGAAAAGAAGGTAACTGTTCACTCCATCATTCCAATAACAACGTATACATTCCTTATATTGGATTTTACAACTGTTCTGCAAAAGATTAACTAAAACAAGGTCATTTGACTTTTCAGTTTTCACCTCAAATAGCTGACATTTATTCAAATATGTTTAACTGGAATACCTTGACTAATAAGGAAAATAAATGGTGATTAAACGTCTAATATATATTAGATTAAATATACTTTTCACTCTTTTTGTACTGTTTGGTCTTTCCCAACAATAGGACTGATAAGGGGGGTTGCACAGGTGGGGGATTCATTCAGATGTGAATTTTTCATGTGCAATATTCACTGCGACAGAAGAGGCATTGTCTGTCTCCACAAAGGTGCTCATAATAAGATGTTAGATACCAGATATTAAGATGTTTTCTATATTTAGAACCTTGTTAAAAACATATTTTAGAAGCTATGGTTACAAAAAAGAATAAAAGAAAACATCTTAAAAACCCTTCTTTAAGTTGTTCTTAAGAACCCGTTTTCCACTTTGCCTTTTTTATGATAAGAGCAAAACATTTATTATTTGTTGTTTTTGTTGGAATTCATTAACCAGGATGAAAAATAAAAATGTTACGCTAATTTTAGGAGACATTCAAAGGCTTACATTTGTATTAAAACAGGAAGGAGCAGACAAAATGTAGCCCTTTCCACTGGCGATACACTTTTCACTGTTATATTTATTTATTTATTGTATTTTTGGGGGTGGATAAGGTCTGTTCTTGGTGCTGACTGTACAACAATCACAGAGGAGAAAGCTCTTTTTGAAGCTCACTTGAAATATGTTTAAATGAAAACAGTTTATGATCTAATCCGAATCTGTAAACAAATTAATTTGGACACAGTCGAAGCTGAAAAACTCTAATCTTGGACTAAAAGTTGTTTTAACGAATGATTTCGTACGTTAAGATATTTTTCATTACCTGTGAAATGAACTGCTTTGACAGGTGTGTGTGTCAGTGTCGGTGTGTGTGTACTCCATGTTTTGCTCTGTGAAGTCAGTGGACAGATCATTACATTCTGTCCAGGGATCCAGTTCCTGCTCCACATCTGTCCTTGCTTTACGCACCAAAGCTTCTTTTTCCTCCCTCAGATCTTTCTCGCAGACTCACCCCCACTTGCAGCTTTGCATACACACAGTAACTGTACTTCACTGTGAATTAAACTGATTTATTTGTGCAAATGTCCAAACATTAAGAGATCTGAACGTCCTTTTCACATTTGTTCCCTCGTTTACTCTCACTACTGCACATGTGGACTTGCTCCCTTCTCAGAAGAAACACGAGAACAATGATTTTATGTAGATAAACAGCAGCTCTTTACAAAATGCCTTTATTTTAGAAAATGTGCATGCTTTATTTTAGTGTTATTTTCTTGATAGGAAGGACTGATTAAAATTTCACCAAAATATGGTTTTGACAGTTAAACAAAAAAATGGTGCAGAAAATTTAATTGAACAATAATAAAGAATGATTTTGTAATTTATTTTTAAAGGAATATAAAATGTAAAGCCTGGTCAAGAGTGAGCTTTAATACAGAATAATGCATCCCTCTCCATGTTCATCCAGACTTGTGACAATGTAAGAAAACAAAAGCATTTTACTAGAATTAAATTATCATTTAAAAGTACAAATAAAGAACTTTAAATCTTTGTTAAGGTCAGCTTGGGTTTCCTGAGCTGTCCCTTAGTTCTGCTGCTATAGGCTTAGACTGATGGAGGACAAACTGACCACACTTTTCACTCTGATACTGTCTTTACTTACTCTGCTCAACCTGCTTTGTATTTGTAATTATTTTTTCTATCTTAACATGTGTTTTTTTGTCTTTCAGACACACCTGGACCTGGACCTATACCTGGACCTGGACCTATATCTGGACCTACCATTCTGTGTTCGTCTGTCTCTCCTTCCTGTCCTCTCAACCAGCCGGTCAAAGCAGATGGCCGCTTGTCCTGATCCTGGTTCTGCTGGAGGTTTCTTCCTGTTAAAAGAGAGTTTTTCTTTCCACTGTCTCCACTGTGCTTGCTCAGGATGGGAGACTGTGATGAAGCCAAGATTCAACTTGTCTGCTGGATTCCTTAGATAGAGAACTTTACTAACTGTCTTTATGTTTGTGAATGTTTCTGTAAAGTGCCCTGAGACAACTTTGTTGTGATATGTAGCTATATACTGTACATAAACTGAATTGAATTAAACAGTATATTAAAATATAGTGATGATTTAACAAAAAAAAGTTTGAATTCACTTATTCTCATTTCATTTGTAAATAAATACATTTGTAGAAACACTCTTCACTTCTATATTTACTTTATAATACATGTAAATTTGTTTTACAAATGCAATCGATTGATCTAAATGTGCTGAACCTTTGCTTGAGCAACATTTCTTTAGGTGTATTTAGCTGAATTTTAGTTTAAGACTACTACTTTCTCTACAGCATTAGGACACACCCATCACAGTGATTTACATAACCACAACATGGTAATTTTAACATAAAGTTTAACTGATTTGTTTCAAGCTCCCAAACTTGGAAGTAATGAAAAGATTAATATTACAGAGACTATGGAGTTTATCTTCCCAAGACTAAATGGAAAGATTTAAATAAGCAGAAATGAGCACAAAAAATACATAAGTAAGAAATTTGCTAAAAAAGCTGAAATGAGCAAAAATAGCTGAGAAAGACAGAAAGAAGCAGAAAAAGCTGAAATGAGTTTATAAATTTGGATTTAGCTGAAAAAGCTAAAATTAGCATAAAACAGCTAAATTGTCGCAGAAAAAGAAAAAAAAGCTAAAATGAGCATAACAAGTTGAAATTCACATAAAGAAGTTAATTAGCCTGAAAATAGCAGAAATTACCATGAAAAACTTGAATTTATTTAAAAACAGTGGAAATGCACAAAAAAAAAGAAAGTACAAGCTTAAATTAGCACAAAAACAGGAAGAAAAAAAAAACATATTTGCCCAACTAGGCTGAAAGCAAAAGAAAAGAGCACAAAAAAATGGAAATTATCTGAAAATACGCTGAAATTTGCAACAACAACAAAAAGGCAACTGAAAAGTAGCTTAAAAGCAGAAATAAAATGAAATTAGCAGAAGGAAGTGGAGAGAGCACATATTTGCTGAATTAGGCTGAAAAAAGTGGAAATATGTGCAAAAAATGTGAAATTTGCTGAAAAAGCTTAAATTAGCAGGGAAAAAAAACAGCTAAATAGCAGGTGAAATGGTAGAAAAGTAGCTGAAAAAACATTAAAATTTGCAGCAGGAAGCTGAAGGAAGCTGAAGTAGAACAAAATGTGAAAGGAGCAGTAAAAGGTTATAAACACATCTACAGACTTGAAGGATGAGCTCAATTAATTGTTTTATGAGGAAAAAATGGCAGAAAAGGCTAAATATTTCAAAAAGCTAAAGTCGTATCAATACCAAAAGCCACAGCAGGATTGCCCTGAAAGAGCCGAACGTTTTGATTCATGATTTGCTGAAATAGTTTGAAAACTGCAGGACGAGAATCGTGCCGAAGAAAAATGGATCACAGTGTGAACGCTTCACAAACATTCACACAATTATTCGCTTTGGAGAAAGAAGCACAACTCTGAGGTTTGCCAATAAAAAAAAAAAAAGCAACAACAAATAAACAATAAATCATAAGAGTTAAAGCTCAAAACGTGAGGGGGGTGGAGGAAACATCGTCACATCTTGGGGCTTTCTTCCATCTTTCTCACACCAAAAAGAACCAAATAAAGTTTAGACGTTTGATTTAAGAGAAAAATGTGCACACCGTTACAAGTTTTGTTTATTAGTGCACTAACCAGCAGGGATGTCATGTTCTGCACATTAGAAGAAGAAACAAACTTTGATAAAGACAAATATGTTAAAAAAGCATCAAACGAAAATAGATGTAGGTGAAGCAGGTCGTCTTCAGACGTGGACAGACAGAGTCCGCACAGAACACCTAACAACCATCGCAGCATCTCGGTGAATTTTCTCTCCACTCGCCTTCTCTTTTCATCTCACTTATTGCTCATTTCTTTTCTTGCCTTTCCACATCTCTTTTATCCCACCCCCTTCACTACATCACACCCCCAACTGTTGAAATATGATTTTCCCCCTCCTGTCGTCCTGTCCCTCCTTTTCTCTCTCTTTTCTTTATCTTGTCATTGCCTGTCAGTAGGGATTCCATCTGCGCCGAGTGTTGTGTGCGTGTGAACACATTGAGACTGAGATACACTTAAGAGCTCATTGATTTAAAAATACCTTCGATATTGGAGATCCCCTCCTGCAGATTCGTCGAGGAGCTTATCACACGTGCGGAGACATATGCAGAAACCAAAGCTCCACTCCAAAGTTTCTCCTTAAACTTTGTGATTGACCTAGTTAGCGCGTCGTTTGACAAGTTGTCTGTTTTGACACGACATCCTCTGGTGTTTATCAGCATCCATTCTGCCTATCACACGCTCACATTGGGAATTTGTGCACAGACGCACACTCAAAGATAAATCAAGCTAAGATTTTAAAAATAAATAAATAAAAAAATGGCTGGAAGTTAGTGATGTGCTTGCTCCGAGTCGAGTTACACCAAATGCAATTTTCAACATGAATAAAAGATTTGGTCATTTTCTGGGTGCGCTTGTGCGTACGTGCACGCTCGTGTCACTTATCTGATGTCATGTTATATCCGTCCACAGCACTATCCCTTTGTTTGGATGCTCCTGCGTGATTTAGCTAGTTTTTGTACGTTTTTTTTGTCCCCTCCCTCCTCCTGTAGAAACTCAGGTTTAATGTTAAGCTAGCCTGGTCACTGATAGTCAGAGGTCAGAGGTCAAAGAGCCAAGTTAACTCCATCAATCGCGCTGGACAGTTACAAACGAGCGCTCAGCTCTGGTCAAAACAGTCCCTGGATCACGCAGGACAGCGGGCGGCTAGGGGAGACGGAGAAAGAAAGCGCACCGTTGACTCAATTTGGCATGAAGGACTGATGTAAATTAAAAGTGGAAACTTATTTCCACCCTGCATGCTCAACTCGAATACATTTGGAGTGAAAATAAAGTTCATATTTGGTATAATTTTTGATGTTGCGAAGCAAGACAAGCCTGCGGACTTATCGTTCCATTATTAGCATCTGTACACTTTATAGATGCCGTATACTATCCAATATAAACAACCCTGTTTCTTAAAAAGTTTGAACTTTATGAAAAATGTAAATATAAACAGGAAGCAAAAGTTTGCTAATTTAATAAATGCACTTTTTACTCACGGTGGAGTATAATAAACATATCACATGCTGAAACTAATAGAATAAAACACTTTATTTTGCCTTTTCTTTAAACAATTTATCTAAAATAAGATACTGTACTTTCTGCCGTATAAGTCACATCAGTCCAAATATGTATAATAAAATGGAAAACAACATAAATATGTTGCTTCGCCATATATGTCGCATCTATTATGTGTCACCGCTGACCACACAAAAACGTGGGTTGGTGTTGTGCCAAAAATCGATTGGCTGCCAAATGGTGGCTGCGTAGGCGTGCACGGGAGGACTTTAACAAGATTAACACTTAAAAACAATTGTTTGCTCGAAATTGTTGCAGAAGTGTGTCTCAGTTGAACTTTTCCTTAATGAATGCACTTTACTGGTCAAATCAGCTGCATTTCGCCTGAGCGACGTGGCGAAATGAAGCTGATTTGACGTTTGCTCCAGGAGTTCCAGAGTGAGACGAAAGTGGCTTGGTATGGCAAGCCAATTGTCTCATTAATAGGCACATATACCTATTAATGAGACACTTGGTTTGCCGTTTTACTCGAGGGCCCTCTAGTGGCTGAAAATGGTAGTGTTCAATATTTCCCATGTCGGAATGAATGAAATCATCAGATCTCAGTCAAAAATTGGATTACAATTGTGGGAAAAGAAACAACTCGCTTCACTGTATAAGTCGCAGGGCATGAAAATTTATGCTAAAATGTGCAACTTATATGGTGAAAAGTATGGTAATTCTGAATTGCATGACAGGAACACATTTTTAAAAAGTTCCATCCATCCATTATCTGCATACGCTTCATCCTTTTTGAGTCATGGGGGTCGCCGGTGCCCATGTCCAACTGCCACTGGGCGAGGGGCGGGTTACACCCTGGACAGGTCGCAATTAAAAAAAAAAGTTGAGTTAGTAAAAGTGAGTTGTAAAAACACAAAGCAGCTAGGGGAACATTTTAAAAAAATCGTTTGAAGTCATTCAGATTCAGATATTCTTTATTGTCGCTTGCACCACATGTGGTGGAACGAAATCATGTACACGAGATCACAGTTACATCCAACAATAAAATGCAAAAGAAAAACAGTAATAAAGTCCAAGACATGAACTAAACTATGAACCAAGAAATATATCAGCTAAATATACACTAAGCACTAATAGCATAAAAACAATATGCCGAACAGCAGCACGAACAGGAGTCTGTGTGAGCAGATGAGCACGAATGAACACAGCAACATGAACTAGATCAGCAGCAACATTGAAACAGATCAGCAGCAACATGAAACAGATCAGCAGCAACATGATGCAATTATTCACAGTGATTATTCTGGTTAGAGATTCATGAGTCTAACAACCTCAGGGTAGAAGCTGTTCCTCAGTCTAGTGGTTCTACACTTAATGCTCCTCAACCTCCTTCCTGAGGGGAGTGGGGCAAAAAGTGTGTGCTGGGTGAGTGGGGTCCTTCGTGATGCAGGTGGTCCTCTTCCTGCATCTGGAGGTGTAAATGTCTGTGATGGTGGGGAGACTGACTCCAACATCTTCTGTGCAGCCTTCACCACTCTCTGCAAAGCTTTTCTTTCTGCAGCCTCCATGTCAGTCAGTAGCTCTGTTTACATGCACGAAGTTTTTTGACAGGATTGAAATGTTTTCAGATTAAATAATTTAAATGTATTGTTTACATGCAGGGGGCTTTGTTCTGAACAGAAGTACTGACATGCGTAGAGTGGTAAACTCTCCTTTAAAAAAAAACAACAAAAAAAACCCACTGAAGTAGTTCTACTTCCGGGACGAACGTAAACAAACCTCAGCGCCCAAGATGGACCCGCAACAGGTTTTAATGGCAGTGGAGACGTTCCTGCACTTCCTGATTGAGCTGCAGGTAACACAGATCATTTTGAGCTCTTTCAAAGTTTCTAGTAGAAACGTTGTCGCTCACCGACCAGTTTTGCTTCCCCGACATGCTAATATTATTAGCATTAGCCAGGTGGAAATGACATAGGTCGCAACAGGTCAGTTTATCGCAATTGGAAAAAAAAAAAAGAACAGATTAAGCGTTTACATGGACACCGTTCGGGTTATGAATCGGCGTAACCACCCGTTTCGTTCTGATCACAAATTATTTTGGATTGCGCTGAATAAACAAAAAAATATCCGAATGGGGTGTTTACATGACGCATTTTTATTCTGAATGGCGTTTAACCTGATTACTTAAGTCCATGTTAACATAGATATTGTGGAACAGGTTCAGAATAATCTTCATCAAACATTTGGGAAGGCTGAATATTTCATCATCACCATCATAATATATCAACGTTTTCATTAATCTGGATAAATCTGAGCTCAAAGAGCAAGACTGGAAGACATGATCCTCAGGCCCTCAGGGGCCACTGCATTAAAACCAGGTCTGACTGTCCTGGACATCATGGGCTCAGGAACAGTTCTTCAAATCATTGTCTGTAAACAGATTGTTTAGTGCTGGTCAAAGAAAAGCCCTCATGTGAACAACAAAGCACAAAAAAAACAAACAAAAAAAAAAAACAAGACAAAGTGGAAACTGCTCTGTGGTCAGACGAATCAAAAAATAAAATTATTTTTGAAAATATAAATACCACGTCTTCTCTGTACTAAAGAGAAGGGAGCCCACCCAGCCTGTTATCAGTGTATATATTTTTTTTAAACTGGCCTCTCTGATGGTATGTGGGTGCATCAGTGCCCCTGACATGGGACGTTAACACGTCTGGAAAAGTGACTTCAATGCAGAAAATTACAAATTGATTTTAAAACAAAATATTATCCCAATCAGCAAAAAATCCAGAAAAAAAGAACCAATAACTGTTAACGGGACAAACTTTACTTTAAAAACTGCAGCAACTTATCTCTTGTATCCATAGACATTTATAAACTGCTGTTAAAGAAGGAGATGCTTCACAGTTGTAAACATGTCCCTGTCTCAAAGTTTTTAGATGTGTTGCCGTCACAAAAAGTCTAAAATAACTTATATTTTCTTAAAAATTGTACATTTTCTTAGTTTCAACATTCATTCTTTTGTGTGTTTCATGGTAAATAAAACATGGGTTCATAAGGTTTGCTAATTATGTTACTGGTTTTGTATACTTTTTTTTACAATGTCCCAACTTTTTTTTGGAACTGAGGTTATAGATTTATTGCACACATCATCAGTAATGTGTGTAAACTTTTGACTGGTACTGTACATGACAACAGTCTTATGGTCTCCATTCCCAGTTCCTAAACACGCTTCTTCTGTTTCATATTTCAACTACTGAAAGGTTAAAGAAAAGTCTGAAGGTCTTTGAACTATTAGTGAAACATAATCCCAGATGAAAATATCCCAAAATATGTTGGAAACTTAGTTGGCGCAGAAACTAAAACCTAGACACTTCCAGTGACCTCAAACCGAGAGAGAGCCTGATAAGATACAGACTCAGTGAACACGGACAAAAGAGATGAAAAAAACCTCCGAACATTTCCCCCAGGCAAACATATAAGGAATCACACCCACATGAAAGCATGTGCAGACACGCACACACATGAACACGCACGTGCACACCAACAGACTCATTCATTTGGCATACGAGTGAAGTAGGTAATTAAGGAAGGTCACCAAGGAAACGGGCAAACACAACCAATTGCGAGACATGCTGTGTACTCGAGAGTAGAAACACCAACAGTTTTTTGTAGCGTCATCCACCCACCACCACCACCACCACCACCACCACCACCACCACCACCATTATCTTAAACACAAGTATGAAAACAAGAAATCTGTGGTTCACAGTGAACACAGCTCTCCTGTTTCCATTGTTGCCAATGGATGAAGAATCAACTTTAACACAAAGTTCAGGTTTATTCTTTGTAAATAATAATAAATAAAAAAAAAACATAAAAAACATTTTGCAGTTTTAAAAACGTTATTTTTATTGCACAGCTACAGCAGGAAGAAATAGGGACATGAGGTGATTTTGCCAAATGACGAACTTTCATTGTCAAAAAGAGCTAGAATGCAGTTTTATTATCTAACCATCTTTTACCTGCTTTTGTTTGTTTGTTTGTTTGTTTTGGGATCACTGGTGCCCATATCCAAGGCGGGGTACACCCTGGACCGGTCTCAAGTCCATCACAGGGACACAGAGACAAATGAAACAACCATTCGCTTTCTCGTTCTCTCACCTAGGGATCATTTAGAGTCACCAATCAGCCTAACATGCGTGTTTTTGGTCTGTGGGAGGAAACTGGAGTACCAGGAGAAAACCAAAGCATGCACGGAGAGAACATGCAAACTCCACCCAGAAAGGCCCCCCGGCTAGGATTAGATCCGGCAACCTTCTCGCTGAGAGGCGGCAGCTCTACCAACTGTGCCACCGTGCTGCCCTGTTTTAATATCTACTAGAGAAATGTCACCAAAGTCCATGCTCAATAATCCAGGTATAAAATCCAACAATTTTGAGTTAGGTCATCTGGACAGTTTCTTTTTGTTTGTTTGTGCTGGGATGTTTCACCTTCCATCCAGAAGGCTTCATCAGTCCGAGGAAACACCAAACAAACTGATTAGGATAGATGGGATGGATAGTCCCAAGTTTTATCCTAGACGGATAGTTTTAGATTAGATTAGGACTAGAAATATGTATTTAATTGCTCATGATTCCCATTAAATCTAACTCAGTTTGTGGAGCTTTTGATGTGATTATAAAATAAATTTGACCGCTGAAATATTAGTTTGGTAATGAAGTGAAGACACCAAAAAACATTGCTTTTTGTGAATATGCTGGATAAAGATGCACTTGTTTTCTAGCCTTCTTGACGTTTTTTCATCCATCCATTATCTTTTACCCACTTCTTCCATTTTGGGTCACCAGTGCTTATGTCCAGCAATCACTGTGCGAACGGTGGGGGACACCTTGGACAGGTCGCAAGTCCATCACAGGGACACACAGAGACAAATATTCATTCACACTCTCACCTAGGGACAATTTAGAGTTACCAATCAGCCTAACATGCATGTTTTTGGTCTGTGGGAGGAAACTGGAGTACCAGGAGAAAACCAAAGCATGCACGGAGAGAACATGCAAACTCCACCCAGAAAGGCCCCTGGACCAAGATTTGAACCAGGGACCTGCGCGCCAAGAGGCAGCAGCTCTACCAGTTGCACCACAGTGCTGCCCCTTGCCATTTATTTATTTATTTTGTTTGATTGATGGATTGTTTCAAGTCTTTTTTTAATTATTAGACCTTTATTTACACAGGTTAGTTCCCACTGAGCCTCGAAGACTCATTTACAAGAGAGACCTGTTACATACAACATACAGGCAGATGAGAAAACGAGAACACGAGGCTGGAGGAAGCCCCAAAAAAATCATGTCTCACACCACGTCCTAGCTAGCAAACAGTGTGAAAGATGCAAAAAAAGACCTCGCAACATAAAGCTGCAACATGGAATGACATATATTTATACAGAGGTCGACAAAGGTGGTGAGTTATCCATTAACATTTCAGAAAGTTCCAAAGTTCTGATAAGATGGTGCAGTGTTTATCAGCATCATGGTTCTGATAAGGCCACGGATGTCCTCGAGAGGCAGAGCTTCCAGTTTACAAGACTTGTTGCTAAAGTAATCTTAACTGGAATGAGTGGCCTGATTTTTGTCGTTTGGTTCATCAGTTGCTTCAAAGAAAGATAATTTAGCACTGTGTGAGGGGAGGGACGAGTTGAGAGATGAAACAGGACACGAGCAGAAACTGTGTCCCCTTGAGCCAAAGAGACGGGAATCGGACTCGACTCCGAGTAAATGACTCGAAGCTACAATACATTGAATGTTAGCACATCATCTATTGCAGTGCTTCTCAAACTGGGGTCCCCGGAGCTCCGCGAGCCAGTGCCGATGTTTAACCCATTAAAATACACCAAAATGCAGGAAATCACTTCTACTTTATTCAACATTTTCTGTGGAAGTCTCTAAAACAGAATCACCTGGAAATGTTAAAACACTGAAAATTTTCTGAATAAATAAAATGTGTCCAATGATTTACTTTGTGTGTGTTTATTTGGCTGAATTGTTAGCAGAGACATGGGCAAAATCATTATCGCCCCGCCTTGGCCTTAGGCTGCGGGCGATAAAAAGCACAAAGCAACACAGAAACAAAAACCGGGCTTAGTTTTCAATCCGTTTGTAATTTTACTGTTTTAATGTTGCAGTTTTATATTATTGAGCTAAGCAAGGTTTATAAATAAAAACACACATGCTTCTGTCAAAAGTTGTTCTCGTATTCTGTGTAAAACTACATTTTTTGGGGCAGACTGGATTTTTTTCATGTGTTTGAATTTGTCTTAGAGCCTAAATGTCTTTCTACAGGGGGTTTGAAATCTTTACTTTTCCTTTCTTTATATATATATTTTTGTATCGTCTTCCTTTTATATGCCGAGGCTTAGTGCTCACCCTTTTTGTTGCTTTTCCTCTCACTTTCCTGCTTTACACCCACATCGTTGCAAACATCGACTCAAGGGAAGAGCCCAAACAAGCTGCAGTCTTACAGTTACATACTTAGCTGCATCAGAGCAGTGGGAGGCACAGCACCTTGCTCAAAGGCTTCTCAAAAGTTGGACCAAAGGAAAAGCGAATTGTTACTCATTAATGTTTGCTGTGTCTATTTTCCCTCCAGGCGCTGAGGCTAAACTGGGAAACTGACTCAAATATGACTGGTACTTTTTGGATCCTGCCACGCCCTCACTAACTTCTGTTGGCTCTTTGTTGGTACCACATCCAGACTATGTGGTTTATTCATTTATCTTTTTTAGGTGATAGTCCTGCAGGAAGAGGTCAGACGTGAACTCTAAATTCAGACTACATTATAAGTTAAGCAAAGCGGAGCGGGACAACAACTGCTGAAAGGAGCAAAAGGATAGAGAACCACGTTATTCAGCAACAGGTAAGGAGGAACTCATCCCAACTCCCTTAGATGGAGGTTTATAATCTCATGAAACAAAAGTGATCCATCAGATGTAAACCAGCACTCACCTTCACAGTGGACTGAAACAGAACTAGTCCTTGTTTATCGCGGGGGATCCGTACCCTGATGCCCCGTGACAAGTGAAAAACTGAAGTAGGGATACAGTAGTCCAAGTTCAAGTTCAAGTACAGTAAACTTTACATTAAGGCTTTAGAAACCCTTCCCACACTCTTGGAATGTTCTGAACTCTTAACCCTGCATCATTTTTACAACATATGTTACTAAATTTGACTTACTAGCTCTGCAGAACAGCAACAGTTCTGGTTCCGATCCAAATATTTTCTATTCCGACTTGGGTCGTTTCTGCAGACCTATCCTGCAGCAGTGAAGCCCAGTCCTCTAAACTCTTAAACCTACTGGTTTTAACAACATGCAGTACTTATATGTACAGGAGCAGCTCAGTTCTGGTCTGACTTGATAAGTCAACTTTATTTGTAAAGCACATTTAAAACAGAACCTGTTAGCAAAGTGCTTAACAACAACATCAATGGGAGTAAATTTAATGAAAAAATACCATACGCTAATAATAATACTGAAGAATTAATAAAAAGCATTTAAAACATAGGATCACAGAACAAAAAGCACTAAATCAATTCACACTGTGTGAAATGCCTGCGAGAACAGATGTGATTTAAGCAGGGATTTGAAGTGAGGAAGGGAGGTGTCCTGCCTGATGTTGGGGGGCAGGTTGTTCCAGAGTTTGGGGCCCATGACTGAAAAAGCCCCATCTCCTCTGAGCTTCAGTCTTGTTTTTGGAACAGCCAAAAGCAGCTGATTGGATGAGCTCAAGGCCAGAGAAGGAACGTAAGGTTCCAGAAGCTCAGAGAGGTGAAGGGGTGCGAGGCCATTTAGGCATTTGAAGGTCAACACAAGAATTTTAAAGACTATCCTCGTACGAACAGGGATCCAGTGAAGGGAGGACAGAACTGGTGTGATATGTTCAGACCTATGAGTTCCGGTTAAAAGCCGAGCAGCAGCATTCTGGACGAGCTGGAGACGTGAGATGGAGGCCTGGCTGATCCCAGCATACAGTGCATTGCAATAGTCCAATCAGGTCACGACAAAGGCGTGGACCAGTTTCTCAAGGTTGGGTCTGGACAACACTGGCTTGAGTGATAGATGAAAAAAATTCCCAGTAAAGCATGACTGAAGCCCACAGCTCCATCCATCTTCATGTGCTGCTGCCCAGGATTTAATCCACCATCTCTGGCCCGGTCCGGAGCAGCACCACGCGACCAGAATCTGGCTGAACCCTGCAGCCGTCTGTCGTCTGCAGCTCCCAGGATCCGGGTCACAGCGAGTCCAGATCGGCTGCAGCCCAGCTACGCAGCAGTGAAGATACAACTTAAAGGACGAGTTCAGCTTCAGAATTATTTGTGACGTTCCTGCCAGTCCTGTGAGCAACAGAACTTCTGACTTTGCTGCAAAACGTTCCCTCCATTTGCAGCAAGCAGTGGTTGAAAGAGCAGTGTTGACTTCTGGGAAGTGAACTGATGGCTTCTGGGTAACGTAGTTCTTTACACTGGCAAAATAGTGATGACTTGAAAGAAAACTAAAAAATGGTGGCACTTTTTTCATTTAATTTAATTTTTTTTTTAATTTTTAGGACAATATTATGTACATGTATGTTACTTAAAAAAAAAAAAGTAATAGAGCGAGTCTGCGGAAAACGAACTGCGAAGCAGCGAAGTACTACTGTATTATGAAACAAACACTACGTGGCACAGAGCATTTAAAGATTTTGAAGTTGTTAAGGTTCAGGAATGGCTATGCATTGCCAGCTGTCATAGGCAGAGTGTTTTTGTCTGTGTGTGCATTTTTTTATTTTATTTTTTGGTGAAAATTGCAAGATACTGCACCTCATGAATCATTGGATGGATTACCTTTAAGAGTTAACCTAATTCAAGATGGCTGCCACAGCAGTGATTATAGGAAACTCAAGCGGTGTCCCCGTTGCTGAAAGATTTAAATACTGAAGGTTTGTACTTTATTTATTTTTTTTTTTAAAGATGTTTTTTCTGGACTTGAATTAAACAAGGGATGCAAGGAAACAATGTTTTGGTGCAAAGTTTTCAAGTGGATAGGATTTACACTGGGAAGAAGAACAGAGTGAAAGAGTGTGGGAATGGTTTAAAACACCCATA
>NC_056517.1:37465641-37477500 GCF_014905685.2 Nematolebias whitei
CACACACTAAAATAAACTAGTACTCACTACTTGTACTACTATTCCTACTTTGCGATTTTTCACTTCTTGCGGGGCTTCCGAGTACGGATCCCCCACGATAAACAAGGGACTACTGTGTTGTGTTTCTCCTGCGATTACCATAAAAACTAAATTCAAATGTACTGGTGCAACTTGTATTTAAATTACAAGTTTTATGTTGTTCTCAGATTATGAATGCCTCCATCTACATCATCTGAATTATCAAATAAGAGAGCGTTAGTCGTCTGTTTGTCCACTTTTCACATCTAATTAGATCCAAACATGAATAAACTCAAAGACGAGTGAAACAGGACATTTAAATAAGACGATTAAACTAAAGTTATTACCAACTGAGGGTTGTCTTGGGCTGTCATGCGGCAGCTATGAACACTCAAATGACAAACCAAATGAGGTCAGTAAGGACTTCAGAGAGCTTCATGCGTTTTTCAGCATGTTTTTTGAGACTTATTTGCGTCTCGTAAGCACAAGTTTCTAATTATGGTCACAAGAATACCATAGTGTCCACATTAAGCCTTGTTATGAGGCTTTTCATCCACCATCAGAGCCATTAATGCATGAACTTTAAAATATTGGATCGAATGCAGGGAAGGAAGTATTGCCACACAGACAGTGTAATGAATTTACAAAGCTACAAAATAATTGTAAATGCAGGTATATGATGCATGACCTCATATTTTTATGTGTTTTATAGCATATTTTTAAACTTTTCTGTGAAACATTAACTATTTGACACAATTATGCAAATAAGTGTGACTAAACTGAGTAAACGGTTTTACCCAGTCCATCCACGTGTTCTAGAAGTTGGTAAAAAAAATAAAAAATTTCTTCTGATGATGTCTAGCTTCAATGACTTGAGTCCTTTTTTCCTTCTGCATGAGCAGCTTCTCCACTCAATGTTATCCAACGTCAGTGCTAGGTGGTCCCCGTTAATCCCTGGTTAAACCAAACTGCAGTGAACCTCTGAAATCTAACTAGTTGGCTGTCATTAGTCGTAAACCCTCATGTTTTGATCCAGATTACAACGGGATTAACGTGGATGAACTCAAGCTGAATGTTAGGGTGGGTTTAACTTTCTCAACCTCTCCCCTGGAGAGGTGAGCTGTGGTTGGATTCCAAGTGGAACACCAGGATTAAGACTGGTTTCACTTCCTTGGTTCCCCTGTCATTATGACAGAGGTTGCTGTAGAGCAGTGAAGAATATGAATATCATTTAGATAAATATTATTTACTATTAACAGTGTCAATGTATTATTTTTTTACACTATGCTTCTTTAAGCTGTATGTGAAACAACACTTTATAAATTGACGTTTCATAAGATTATAAATTCTACTTAAGCTGCACACACACAGACACACTGCTTCTTCCTGCTGCTCATCGACCATTTACCAAACATGTTTAGTTAAATGATGACACAAGCCTCATTATAAATATAAGTGGTTTAGGCTTTAAATACTTTAAATGGACTTAAAGTATCCTTTTACTTTAGTTTTTGAACTGAGAGCCTTCACCAGCAGAAAGCCACATAATCAATTGCGTAGCTAAAGAGTTAACCAATAGGTTAGATTGAAATGTAGTACATTGGTCTGGGCCCTGGGAACGTTATTTTAAAGATAACTACACTAACAGCTTACAGGAGATACAGCATACTGTTTATATTTAATTGAATGTCGGTGCCAGGGGAATTATGATGTTACTTTGTTTAATCCACTAAGAATTTAATTCGCTTCGCATAAAATTAAACAAAACAACAACTTTTCAAACGTAAAATTCAACCCCAAAATGATGTTGCACGAATTTCCCAGCAAGAACCTCAGTGGTGGGAACCCAACTGCTGAATGGGGAACTTTACTCGTCCAGCAGGAAAATATTATTTTCAGGTCTCTCTTGTAAATGAGTCCCTGAGGCTCAATGAGATTAACCTGCATAAATAAAGGTTGGATGAATGAATTAGCTCCTGGTCCACTGTACACATTAGCAGCTCTCCGTCCTATATATTCCTTAGCAAAACACGCTGGCTTCTCATATGGAGCCAGCAGCCACTAATGTTTGGATTTACATTTCAATATACAATAAGCTGAGCCGCTACATCGCGCTAGCATGCTAAAATGCTAGTTGCACTTAGCATGGTTTTCATCTACACATTGCATCATTCTGAAACAGCATAAAACATGCAGACAATTAAAGAAATACCTTTCATATGCTTCTTTAAGTCTGTTACAGTCGGCAACTCTGCATTAACCGCTGTAACGGACAGTTTTACTCTGTTATTGTCCCACGTCTGCGTCGCTGTGCGCTCCGCCTTGTCTGATTTTCACACTGAGCCACGTTTCATGCAGCGTACCATTAATCCCACCCACTCCCATTTGATTGGGCAAAATAAAATGCTTAATCCAATACAAAACAAAACTGAACAAGATTGACCCTTAGCACAACTCAAAGAGTAGGTTGTAACCTGCCACATGGCACACATATACCCCTTAAACAAACTTTTATGTAACATTCAAGGAACGTAGTAAAAACAACAACAGCTTGTTTTAGTCTGCTTGAACTAGATTTTCTTCAATAGATATGAACTTTTTCTTAAAATGAAACATTTTTAAATGACAAAATTTTTTTGATCTTTAATATTTATTCCACTTTTTTTTATTTTTTTATTTATTTATTCATTTCATTCATTTCAGTTCCATTAAAAAAACACACAAATACAATTTAGATAATTTAAAAAAATAAACATAAAATGAAAGGAAGCAGAAGAAGAAAAAAATTCTTATCAAATCTGCTCCTTCTTTAACAGATCAATTTAACTATCAATTCAAACAAAAAGTCAATCACAATATTGCAACAACGTAGATAACTCAAACAGATTTTACATTTAAAATAATTAGACAAACAGTTGTTTATATTTTTCCAACAAAATAGTCTTTATCTTTTTCTTAAATGTAAAAATTGACTTCTCCATTTTTGCATCATCCTCCAAATTATTCCATAAACCTAGTCCATGTATGGTCGTAGAGCGTCCCTTCAAACTGGTTCTGTACTTAGGTTTTACAAAGATCTCTGATCCCTTTAGATTATAACCACTCGTCCTTTTTACAAAATATGTTTGAATGTTTGATGGCAGCAAACAATTATGGGCCTTAAACATAAGTAAAAGAATATTATAATCCACCAAATCATGAAACTTAAGTAATTTCAATTTACTAAACAGAACATTAGAAGGATGACAATAACTCTTTCTTGTTATAATTCTTACTGCTCTTTTTTGCAGAATAAATATAGGCCTTGTTGTGGATTTACATGCTGTACCCCAAACATTATAATACAATTGTAGTCCCACATTTTACTTATTGTGCCAAAGTAAATGTAAAGCTTCATTATTTAACAAGTCCCTTACTCTATATAATACTTTTATCACTTAGACATTGTTTTTAAACCTAAATGATATTATTATGAACTTAGTTTGTACTATATAGCATAATTCAAACTGGGCTACAAAATGTTTTGACTCCTAATTGGGGACTGAAAGGCAGCCACCTATTATTATCCACCTGACAAGTGTTTCTTAACTGTATATCACTCTTCCATCAACTTTAATGCAGCCCGAACCGCAACGTGTACCCCCACAAATCTTATATCAAAACGACCGGCTCAGCTTCATAATGTTTGCCAATACTTTTATTGGCATTTCGACTTACCATGGCGACGTAATTTGCAAATAAATAAATTTTTTCTCATTCTGAATGCCTGATGGAACTCTAAAATGGCTGTCACAAGGCAGTCCCCATCTAAGTTTCTCCAGGAACTTTCTAATTGGTTTCCAGAATCCTAAAATGGATGATTGTATTCAATTAGCCAGTTCTAAGCCAAATTATGGTCTGAATTTATATAATTCTGGCTCTTCTCAAGAATCAATGGCTTTAGAAAGCAATAACCATTCTTCAACAAGTGCTCTTTTATTTTAACCAAGCTACCTGGCCATAAATAATCAAACTAGGTTGTTGTTTTTAAGAAAGATGACAAAAAAAAAGTCTCAAAGCAGCAATGACAGGTTAGCAGAATGTTCAAAATTAGAAAAGAAAATGTTTTTATCACTGAAGTGTGTAAAGCTTTTTTACCTTTAAGGTAATTAATACAGCTTACCAGTACTTGCAAATAAGAATTATTTGAGATAATTAAAATATTTTATTGTCGTAAAATATGTTCTATGTGACCGTGTTTGCTTTTAGAAGATGGATTTGGAAGAGAAGTTGAAGCAGGAGACTGTGGTGGAGCTTCTCCATCAACAGCTGAAAAGAGCTCAAGGAGGCCAGTCTAAAGACGGAGGAGCAAGAAGCAACAGCTACCATTTTTAATCAAAAGTGCACTACAGCCATAGAAAAACTGCACAAGTTGCAAGAACATGTGGAACTTTTGGAAGAGGAACTACAATATTCACAGGAAAAGGTATGGAACTGTTATTAGTGCAGGTTTATTGTTCACTGAAAACTGCACTTCGGTTTCATTCCATTACATCCTGACTTATTCCACAAGTCTTCTTTCCTACTGAGTTCCAAATTAGTCGATGTCTTCCTGTTTACTTTCCTTAACTGGTAGTTGAGACCGTCACAATCAGCAACTTGTACATTGAAAGAAGAGCTGCAGCGTTGGTATGAGGAAAAGGTCAGCCAGTCGGAGAGCTCACAGGAGGCTTTCGAGCAGCTGACAGATGAGCTCCAGGCCAATCCCAATGTTCTGAGAGAAAGTCAGCAAAAAGTGGACCATGTCAAGAACCTCCTGGGGTCCTGCAGGAGCAGATGGACACACTCAAACAAGAGGTAAGGACAGAGAGGTACCAGGTACAAAGACACAAACGCATCAGTTCACAGACAAAAAGAAGATTATTGCGCTTCTTTTATATATTTATGGTAATTCTAATCTCAAGTTGAAGCTAAATGTATATTTTTTATAGTTTATTGTAGTTTAATTAGTTAATACATGACCTTCTCACTGTCGGTGAGGACAAATGTTCATAAAAAAATAAATAGTGTATATATATGTTTTTTTTTTTTTTCATGCAAAACGTTGAATATTACGAGAAGTCTTACAAAAGTTTTACAGCAGATACTTCATGGATTATTTTAGATAAAAGTTTATCTTTGATTCCCAGTCAATGAAAAACAACTTTAGAGATCAAAAAAAGTTCAGTCAGGTCATCTGGATGGTTTCTTTTTTTTTTGTTGAGACATTTCCTTCTTCATCCAAAGGACTTCGTCACTGGCTGGTCCACTATGTGGGTGTTGCTGCTTGTGGGACTGTGGAGCCAGTCATTGCTGGATTTTTATTTTTATCTGGATTATTGAGCATGAACTTTGATGTTTTGAACCACTTCGGCTATGGCTGCCTCAGAGGAGTCGACAAGGGAGAGGGCGGACTCCAGAAACCATCTTATCACCATCAAACTGGTTGGTCCACTATGCGAGTGTGCTGCTTGTGGGACTGTTTATTGTGGATCCTCAGACTGATGAAGTCCTTTGGATGTCTCAAAAAAAAAATGTTCAGATGACATGACTGAACTTTGTTGGATTTTCTATCTGGATTATTGAGCACGAACTATGACATTTTAAAGATCAATCATTCTGATTGTATCTTGTTCTAGCAATGATACAAATCATCCATCCAACCATCCATCCAACCTTCCATCCATCCAAGTGTAAAATCAATCCATAGAAATACATAATTTCTTCCTTTGTATAATGTTTATATTAAAGTGTTGCACTTTCTGCACACGTTTAAAACAAGGTCAGCAGGGAACAGAGTGTGCAAAGTTGGTATACAAGTTGTATATTTTATTTAAATACTCTTACAATCCGAGATTATAAATATAATCCGCATATGCAGGTCTGGGAGCAGAGACCTGTGTGTCCACAGCTTATAGGAGCCAATGTAGCTCCGTGACATAAACAGTCAAAATGTACCCTAAAACGCTGGGGTGGGATTTTTAGAAACTTTATACTTTAATTCGATTATGATACAGAGGGCTGTGCATGTGTCTGTTATTCACTTCCACAGATCTGAAGTCTGCGGTTTGTTTTTCTCAACACTGTGTTATTGTTTAACATTAACAAAACTGATTTTTGACATTTGAAAATCCAATAAAGTTCATCTCTGTTTGGGGTGCATCTCAAAATTAACTTACCCTCCAACCCAATGTATTATTATTATTTTTTTAACGATGGTTCAAAGCTACAATAAGTCTCTTTCCAATAATTTTTAAATCTTCAGTGATGTGCTGAGTGTTTTTAAGAGTTTGGTTTATAGTTGGTGATTTCTGAACATGTTGATTAAATGTATCAGTTAGCTGTGGTTCACTCGATCATCTGCTCGCTGCCTCAATGCTGCATGAGCGCACGCATGAATACGTCTTTTGTATGCATGCATGCGTGCGTGCGTGTGCACACATAGGCAACGGGGTGTGTCACTTAATATTTTCTCTCATTTCTTTCTGTTTTATATTTACTACGTCAGGCAACAAATGAATCATCTTTATTACGGAGAAATTTAATTTGGATGAACTTAACTGCTGCCGCCAAGGTCAGACAGGCAGAATGTCATTTTAATCCAATCAACTTTAATCTGTTGGTTATAAAAGAGTTAGGCTGTTGAAGAATGGCTGTATCTCAGGCCCTTTATTACACTAGCTAATGACTTTGATTGTGAGGCGCCTATCAAGAGGTTAGGAGTTCTTATGGGGCTTCACATCCTGCTGCTTCGCTGCCTCGTGTCACTGTTGGGCTCAGCTAACCTTAAAACCACTTGGGTTTTTAATCAGAACTATTAAAATCATTTTAAAATCTCTTAGAATATTATTGTTTTAAAAAAGTGGCAGTATGTTGGAAACTTTAATGTTCAGTGCAGCCATACTTTATCTTGTTTGTTCTGGTCAGAATGTATTTAGATGAGAATATAATACATTTAAAAACGGATACAGTAAGAAAAAAGTAAAGTACTGTATTGTATATGTATTTATTTATTTAAACAATGATGACAACTTGAACTTTGTTACATAGTTTGTTTTTTAAAGAGGACATGAGCTAAAACAGAGAGATTTTGGACAAAGATAATTAAGACAATTTGTTTGACTAATGATCATTGTCAGCACTGAAATAAACATTGACCTTTATGAAATGTTCTTAATATCATATAATAATTTTGTGACAAGCAGAACCTGTTAAAAATGCAATGGCTATGCATTTTAGAAAGTAATTACCAATTAAGGTGAGCACAACGTGGCATCAATTGGACCCTTGGAACAAAAAGCCCAAAGAACTCATTCCTAAACATCATATAAACACTGATGGGTTTCATGTCTATTTACTGGCTTTTTACCCCATCGCAAAGACAAGTGCGTGATAGGAAACACACTCCATCCATCCATCAGTCCGTCACTCTGTGCATGAGCATGACAACTTGAAAAAGAAGTGTCACCAACTTTTATTGTGGTGTGTTGCGACATATACGCATAAAAAAATCACTATCAAAACCTGCAGCAAGTCTGAATCCAAGCTAGGTAACCATATGTCAACCAACCACCCCTATCATTTGAGGAATTATGCTTTCTAGTTTATATATTGCTTAAAAGTGTAGTTTCCTTCCTTCCTCAAATGATTGAGGTGTTTTTTCGGGTGGACGGAGATTAACTTATGGTGCACAAGGCCACCATTGCACCTGGTTGTGGATAAAATTGCTCCCTTTACTCAGCAGGATACGTCACACTTCGCTGACTTGAACAAGCAAAAATAAAAACTACCTCTGTTCTTATGCAAAGTAACGCCTACCAACTCGCACCAAAAACCATTAAGGTTTACTTGCATTCCCTGTTCAATTCATGTGCAGAATATCTTGAAAACTCATATCTAATACTACAAACATTCACTATTCAAAGTCAATAGTTGCTGCACGGTGCACTGCTTGCATGTTGCTAGTTGTGGTTTGGAGTGTATTTGATAAAACTCTGTCTAAAACAAGAAGTACTTCGCAATACTTCCTTTGCCATCTTTTTACCTGTAGAAACTGTCAGTGGAGCAGGACTTTTGCCTCTATCAGCAAAGCCATTCCCACTCTGACAAGGAGCGTCTCAGTCTGTCAGAGATCGTGCAACAGCTACAGAAGGTAACGCCTGCTAGTCAGTGGAATGCACACGCTCTATATTATAATGGCTTTATTCCTGACAAATTAACTTTTGACATGGCCTACGATTTTTGTCTGTGTGCACATTTGTATTATTTTTTTTGTTTCAGCGCTGCGCTGAACAAACTAAACGTGACTGTGAAAAGGCTGTTCTTGATATGAAGTCAGAGCTGGCACAACAGTAATAACGGAGTCTATAAAACTCTCGCTCTCTGTGCTGAACCCAGTGGCTGTCCTTGTCTCTCCACTCATGCCTTTTTATATACCCAACTCGCTCACTCTCCTAATCGCTACATGCTTTATGCCAAACACTAGGACACATGGGAAAACAACTGCGTATTTAAATAATGTCGTAAATAAGTCTGGTGTAACCGTTTCTACAATGAATTAATAAGGACGATACATTACTTACATAGCAGTTTGCAGAGTGCTGTTCCTTCTCACAAGCCTCATTTGAGCTATCAAAACCACCTGGAACTGGAGGTGAGATGTTTGAAACAAAGCAGGAAAAGATAGACTGGTACCCTAAAGGTGCCAAAGTTATACATCTTTGCTTACCTTTGGTTGATCTATCCATGACCAGTGCCTGAATCAGCCTTTCCCTTGGACATGCTGTCTGTTTTCAATCCTTATAGCATCTCATTGTCAGCGTTACATGCGCATGGGATTGCTGGGACAGAACACTTTTGATCAGATTTGCTTTATACTGTAAATAAACTTGTCTGATAAATCTTTCTTTCATGCATTGAGGCAAAGCAATGACAAGAGGCAGACATTAGAACTTCTGACATTTGTAGTGAAGACAAAAGCAGACACCCTGATGAAAAAGTAACCTTTGCACCATTAGTTAGCAGAATGCTACTGTTAGCAGTGTGGTCTTATTAGCAGCATTAGCATGTCCCTTCAGCAGCTCGATGATAATAAAGGACCGCAGCATAGAGAAGTCTTAGATCTGTGAGTTCAGCTCATGAAAAACGGGAGCGAAAACAAAAGTGTTGCGTTTAGATTTTTGTTGAGTTTAGTTTTCAGGTGCTCCTTGAGGATCACACTGAAGTCGTCTTCTGATTAAGATCAGTAATTATTTTAGTTGGTAAAAATAAATGTCCGTTCATTTTGATCAAAAGCCAAGTTTAGCATCACACTTTGACAGAACATGAGTCAGAGTTGATTAAACTTCCTGCATCAAGTCAAGCATTATAATGTTAGGCATAACTTTAACACTTAACAGAGATTGAGCTTTAACAGAGATGATTCAGTTTGACCCTGATCGGCCCTAAAAGGTTTTAATGTGGACCCATTTACACCGATAACAATACTCATCTTTGCAATGGTTGTGTTCAAGTATCCAAGAGAACCAGAAATAGGCACCTCTTCCTTTAAGCGTTTGAAGTTTCGAGATGAAACCTCTTGAATTAGCTCAACATTTACAGTTCTCATCTAGAAACAAGAAGATTGTAGGACTGATCGTCTCTCGCTGTGCTACAAATTGCAAGTGGGTACACCCTGAAACAGGCGTGACCTGAAGTGGACGCAAGATGAAGTCTTGCAGGTCACAGTGCTGTTACACAATGCTGCCTACACATGCTGAGAACATAAGTTGGAGATCCAGTTGGAGTTTTCATAGAGAGGTACTCCAACCGCCACCGCACGCACCACGCACTGCCCACTCATGTGATTGTCCTGTGATTGCCTGGCAGAAACAAATTACTGCGCCATTAATTAAAGCACCAAACAGGGACAAGGCAAGTGAAATTGACTCCAATTAAGAGCTCAATGGGACACTAAATATTCAAATTACTCAAAGTGGTGACTGTAGATTGGCAGTGTGCCAACATTACTGGCAGTCTTAGCCATATTGTGTGTGTGTGTGTGTGTGTGGGGGGGGGGGACAAAGCCATGTATGCATAAGTGAATTAGAAGACATGGCAACAATCATTCATGGTACCATTCATTTTGCACATGAATTTGTACTTTGAGTTATTCTTCTGTATGAAAGCATACAATAACTCAGACACATTTAAAAACATTCAAGTTAACAGGAGTGGGTATTTTTTCAGCTCCGTTTTCCCAGAACAGTTCCACATATTATCAGTCATATGACACAAGCATGTTGAAGGCTACATCTATAATCATCATATGAATTATGCATATAAACATTATTAATCATAATCATTATGCAAATGCACATAATTATACAAGGACTAATGATTTACATGAATGCAGAGTCATGCATATTCTGCCTGAGAGAACTGTCAGTGAAGGTTCTTTTTATTGTCTATGCTAAGTAAAGTAAAAATATACAATAAAACACAAACATATGTAAAAAAAAATTATATAAATATATATACAGCGATTGTGTTAAAATATCAGTTTTGTTTTTTTTTGTCTAAAGTTTAGCTTGTTGGAAAATACTGAATAGTGAATAAAATTTTGAGGATTATCTCTCAATATCTCCTCGTTCGTCTAAGCCGGGGCTCGAACGTCACACGTCCTGTACATGTTTCAGGAGCGGCTGAAGGAGGAGGAACCAGGGTCTGAAAGGAGGAACATGGAGCTTGGAGCACAGAGAAGAGAAGTGACGAGGCTTCAGGGAGAGTTACAAGAAAAGGAGGAGAGGATGAGGAGCATCGTTGGAGAGAACAAGAGACTGAGCACATACGATAGACAACCAAGGCAAACACTGGAGGAACTGCATAGCAAGTACAAAGTATCAGGTACTGTAGTTACTCGTCTAATTACACATCCTTCGTATCTTTTTTGCCATTAAAAAAAAAAAAAACACCCACTGCCCTCTCTGTCCTTCTTTATGCATCCTTAGCAAAACATCTCATGAATTATTTGACTAAAACTTTCAGAAAGTAATCAGTGAATGTCCATTTAACTGAATACCTTTTGGACTCGACCTGATTCAAGATGGACGCCACAGCCAACTGACTTAGAAAACACAAAAAGACAATTTTACAAGTACTGAGCTAAAGTTTGGCGTGGTTGTAGCCGAGCGTCGTCTCCAACACAAAGCTACTTTGAATGCAACGCATCTTTTCTTTCAGACCTGTTCATTAACTCCTGGAGTCAAGTGGTCTGTTAGCAAAATATATCATAAACCAGTGCAAGGACTTCAATGACACTCTCAGAAAGTAATATTAACTTTTGGAATCAACCCATTTCTATATGGCTACCCCAGTTAATCAACCGTACCCTACACAAAAAGAGTTTTCTCTTAATGAGCTGTACAGTATTAACTAAAGCATTGACATGAAGGGCAGCAGGTAATATCCATCCTTCATCCATCCATCCATCATCTTCCGCTTGTTCCGAAGTCGGGTCATGGGGGCAGCATCTTGAGCAGGGAGGCCCAGACATCTATTTCCACATCCACCTCTTCCAAGGTGCAGCCAGACCAACCAAGAGAAAGTCTCTCCAGCGTGTCCTGGGTCTTCCCCGGGGTCTCCTCCCATTGAAGCATCCCGTTGCTTCAATGGTTTGATTTTTCCGATAGTAAATTTATTTATTTTTTCTCTATAGTTCGATTTATTTCTCACAAATATTTCCGTGTTAGGAGATTTCTTGAAAATTGTTTTCTGGGAACTTGATGGATAACTTGGAAAGAGCAGCATGCCTTGGCTTTTTTTTGGGGGGGGGGGGGGGGGGGG
>NC_056517.1:37477600-37547600 GCF_014905685.2 Nematolebias whitei
TTGAGCTGTATTGTAATGTGCCGTACTGCGAATGCGGAGCACGGTGTGGGGGAGGGGGGCCCAAAACCAAACAGCTGTTAGCATTTTTGTTAGCTCAAATTAGCAACCATTGTATACTGCTTCTGTTGCTAGCTGTCTGCATGTGCCGCTTTTTCTTTCTCTCGTTCTCTCACACACACACGTATGTAAAGGTTTTTATTTAATGGTGCACTGCTTTAGCTGTATGGTAATGATCTGGTTTATGTGTGCGCGTGCACGTGTGTGAGACGGTGGCCTTTGTAGTGGTGTGTCAGTGCAGGAATGGTGATGTTTGGGTCTCTCTGGGCACAGAAATGTCTCATTAAGAATTAACGTACATATCTACGGTCACGGCAGGCAAACACCTCACATACGCACGTTCACAGTCATTTCTTCCAACTCCCACTGCTTTAATTAGCACATACACACTGGTTCTCAAAGATACAAACACACACACCCAGACACACAGACACAATCACCTATTGTCCGCAGAGAGATGAATCTGAGGTCTCCTCTCTGTGGCAGACAGTGGCTGCTTGCTCAGTGAACAGTGCTCATTAACAAGATAGAGACAGAAGGACAACGCTGTGTAGCTTGGCCTTTGTCGGTGATCAAAACGCATTCCCTCAACTCTACTCGCCACACAAAACCACATATTATTCAGCTTTTACCTCCAGCAGATACAGTCCACCAATGAAGAGCCTATTGTAATGACTTAAGAAGAATAAAGATGCATTATTGTAATAAAGGCGGCTTTGTTGATCTGGATATAGCAGTGGTCTCAATAAAGCGGGTGAGAAGTTAGTTTGAACATTCACTGCCATGAACAAAAGGCCTTTTTTTTTATTTACATGAGCTCTTGTCCTTTCTGCATTCTGGAAACATTGCACTGAGCGGTGATGGCTACGTCAATTCATACCTAAATGTTTGTTGTGGGATCGGGTCGCCTGTAAAATCCAATAGTTTAGAATGCAGGTTGCTATAAAAATAATAATAATGATGATGTCATCACATTGTCAGCACTGTATGTTTCCATACAATGGCGAAATTAGTCTCTGCATTTAACCCATCCACCACCAGGTGGTGCAATGGGCAGCTATTGGGGGCACCCGGGGTGGGGGGGGGGGGGGGGGGGGCATTTTGGGGATAGGGTGTGCAGACACCACGAGGTGTGCAGTGACCAGGGATTGAACCTGGGACTTTCGGGTCTCGAGCCGGCTGTCCTGTCTCTACACCATCTCGACCCCCATATATATATATAAGGGTCACAATGCTAAAAAGCTGCACAAAGAAAACAGGAAAATGTCATTTTAAGTGTCAAGCTAGATATTTTAATATTTTATCAAGCTACGATTGTATATAAGTTGGACAAAGGTGGCAGGCTGTGGCAAGCAGATTGTGTCATTAATAGCCACTTTTACCTATTACGTGATACAACAGCATGCCATACTACTCGAGTGCCATCTAGCGGCTGAAAATGGTAGTGTTCAATATTTTCAGTCAGAATGAATGAAAACGGTCATATCTCAGCCAAACATTGGTTTATAAATATGGGAAAAAATAAATAAGTTGCTTCAGTGTATAAGTCGCAGGGCATGTAAATTATGCAAAAAAACTGCAACTTATAGGCCAAAAAATACGGTAAATAAAAATTAAATCAAGTACTCAAATGGTAGCTACCAACATCAGATTTAAACTGTAACTACATGATGCATGTGTCTTTTAGGTTTGTCTAGTTCTATACTTTATCGTGGGTTTACATTTGATATAGTTGGAGGTGATGGATATCACATGAAAATTGTTCTGTGGCCTGTTAGAGAAAGATGGAAAGAAGAAAAAAGTAAAGCCTCTGGATCTGGGAGAAGTGTCACAATGATGAGATTGAAATGTCTGAAGGCAGCTGGACTTAATCAGACTCTGTCAGGGTCGGCCACAGAGACTGAAATGACGGGAGTGATTAAAAAAGATTAGAAAAAGTCGTAAATGTGGTGCATGGGCCTGTGTGTCAAATTAGCTGTCTATCACACATGGCTCCTGGGATGTGCTGGGTGGTGCATGGTGCACCTCTTTGTGTCAGTACATTTCAGTGAGCAAAGATTGTTTATGTGTTACAGAAATCTATCCATACATTATCTTCTCCTGCTTTTTCTTTTTCATGTCACTGGGATCACTGGTGCCCACATCCAGCAGTCACTGTGTGAGAGGAGGGGGGACACCCTGAGCAGGTCGCACGTCCATCACAAGGACACAGACAAACAACCATTCACTCTCTCACTCACATCTAGGGACAATTTAGAGTTACCATTCAGCCTAACATACATGTTTTTAGTCTGTGGGAGGAAACCGGAGCACCTGGAGAAAACATGCACAGAGAGAACATGCAAACTCCACCCAGAAAGGCCCCCTGCTGGGATTTGATCCGACGACCTTCTCACTGAGAGGCAACAGCTCTACCAACTGAGCCACTGCACCACCCTGTTTTACAGACATGCACGTTATATGAAATTTCTATAAAAAATATCTACCTGAAGAGTTGAAGTAAAAACAGATCTTTAAGATATTAAATGTATCAAACTATCTTTGTAGACTACATGACAACAACTTGGAAAAAGCGTATGAAATTAAAGACTTAGCAATCCTTGAATATAGTTATTATTACACTAAGATCATCTTATGATGAGAAATGACAGAGTTGCAGTTGTTTTTAACCGACGTCATGCAAAGACACAAGACGTCAGGCTCAGGGTTTGTGTTGCGAATGACTTTCAGCAAGTTAACTTTCAGCTTCTTCCACATCTAATTTTACTTTATACATAACTCATTATATATGTAACACATTATATAAATAACTCAGTATACATACTTGGTATTATTTGAGTTACAGCCATCATTGTGTTGACTAATATGGATTATATGTGGTGGCTACCTTGAATTAGTTCGACTCCAAAAGTTAACCAGTGTACACCGAACAGTTGCTTTCTAGAAGTTTCATTAAAATCTGTTCTGTGAGTCATGAGATATTTTGCTAACAGACAAGCAAGGTCCTACCAATTCCTAGCATATTATCTCTAAAATGTACTAAATTGTAGCCAATTTGTGTTTTTTTTTTTTAGTTCACTGTGGTATCATCAGTTCTTGTAAAGATTATTTTGTGAAACTTTAAATGAAAGTGGTTCATGAGATATTTTACTAACAGACAACTTTGACTCCAAGTGGTCAAAGGCAAAACACTAAAACTCAATTATCACTCAGAATATGCGTATGGGATTAGCCTCAGTTTACTACACCAAAACTCAGGTTACTATCTGTAAAACTGGTTAAGTGGTAGCCATATAATCAGTTGGCTGTGGCAGCCATCTTGACTACGGTTAACTTCGAAAGTTGTCGAGTTCGAGAGGTAAATCCAGCGATTACTTTCTGCGTCGTTCATTAAAACCCCCCTAATTACTAAAAACAGACGTTAGCACCCCTCTGGGCTGCTGTTGCGCCTCTGCCCATCGACGTGATGAAATCATTATGTGTGCATGTGTGTGTGCGTGCATATGTATGTGTGCGCTGATATCCAACCTGGATCCCTGGACGCACACATGCACGGGCCTCTCTCCTCCAATTCACCTCTATTACTTGCTATAATCCCATTTCACACTCTATCGATCCCCAAAACTGTTGTTCACCGGAACCAGCAGCAAACACTGGCATTTTCTCCCCATCATTTCACCACTATTGTTCTTTATTACACAAATAAGCTGACACCCCCCGTGCGCACTCCACCTGCACCCACTTTTCTTAGACCTAACACAACCCAGCTGAAATATGAATTATGAATGTATAGCTAATAAAAGAAAAAAATGGGGGGATATTGAAAAAGGGGAGAGAGTTAGGGTTAGAGAGAAGTGGTTGGTGGAAACATCAGAGAAAATGACTCCTTTACAAGAGTCTATTGATCAGTTTCTATCAAAGGAGGATGTCAGACATGAGATTACCTGGCAGTTTGAGCATTAGGTGCCGTGTGTTATAGCCCCAGGCCCTTGTACCGCTGCCAGAGGATTGTAAATAAAACGGAGAGGAGAGAGCAAGAGGGGAGTGTATTGGGGTGTAAGTGTGTGTGAGTTTAAGACTCTGTGTGTACATGTTAGTCTAGTGAGCGAATGTTGTGCGCATATTAGTGAGTTTTTTTATCTTGTGGTTATATTTGTGTGCATGGCGGTGTGCGGCTGTGTGCCTGCACCTTTTGGCTTATACCCAAAAGCACTGTTGCAAGCTTATGAAACTTCAGAAAGAAAGAGAAAGAGTCACGAGAGGCTTTGGGACGTCTCTCGGGAGCACCCCAGCCAACTACGAATCCCCCCAACAAAGCCAAAGGAAGCTCCCATGAAGCCTTATGAAGCTTTTATGAGGGCCTGGCAGGGCCCAGCCCAGTCCCAACCACTGATTCAAGGTTAGCAAGGTTTTCATCCTTCTCATGTTAAAGGTTAGCTGTGAGAGCAAGGTAATCTGACCGCAGATCTGTGATTATAGCCTGATGCTGTGTGAAGGACTTTGAAGTGTCTACGCCGGCAGAGAGTTAGATCATGGACTAATATCACAGCGTTAGTTGTGAAGGCAGAATAAAAGGGTCAAGAAAGTGTTAGACGGGGGGACAGAAGATCTTAAAGTGTGGGGTACTGTCATAAGTTCACTCATGAAGGCCGTAAAATCAGGTTGCAACAGATTTCAGACTGCAGAGCCTGGACTGCTGTTCGTCTTTAAGCTACTAAGAAGTGTTAAAATACACAATCCTCTGCAGATCCGGTTTTTATGCGGAAAAAAAGTCCGTTTTTGTCCATCAGTTTCTGCCAAGCTAAAATATACATCCATTATGTTATGTCTAAAGATAGCGCTGGAATGATGTTTCTTTTTTATATTGCCCACTGCTGTTGTTTTTACCTCTATCTATCCGCGTTTGTCTATGTTAGCAAAATATTTTAAGAGGATAGCTTTTAATGAAACCGTTAGAAAACAACTGTAAATACAACTTATGAGCCTTTAATGTTAACTCAGTTCAAAATGGCTGCCACAACTAAGTGACCTCAGTAAAGATAATAAAATGGCTATAAATCAGATATTTAGTAAAACTTTGATATGGTATTAGCCAGGACTAATTTATACATAACCCAAGCAGTACATATTGTTCTACGTTTGTGCCTGAAACTTAGACATTAACTCAGTTTGTCTGTTAGCAAAATATCTGACGAACAAACAAACGTAATAAAACTCCCAAAATTTAATCATCAGCTGTACATTTACAACTGACCAACCTTTTGGAGTCACCTCAATTCAAAATGACCCTATTAACCAACGCTAAACCAGTGTAACCATTTTCAGTTCAATCCAGTTTATTTATAAAGCACCAAGTCACAACAGGGAGTCATCTCAGGGCACTGAACAGAAACATTCACATTCATAAAGTCAGTCAGTAACGCTATGTGTCTAAGGAAGCCAGCAGATGAGTCATCATTTTGTCACAATCTCCCATCGTGAGCGAGCACAAAGGCAACAGTGGAAAGGAAAAACTCCCTTTTAACAGGAAGAAACCTTTAGCAGCACCAGGCTCAGGACAAGCGGACATCTGCTTTGACCGGCTGGTTTGAGAGGACAGGAAGGAGAAACGGACACAGAATGGCAGGTCCAGACTGGAGGCGAGCATGTCTGTCTCTAGGAGGAACGACAAGGAAAAAATAAAATAATAAATAAATAAAACATGTTAAAATATAAATAATTACTAATTTGTATTCATTTGTAAACGTTCATTTGAGGAAATTGGGTCAATTTCTCATCCAGCAGTCTAAGCCTTTAGCAGCATAACTAAAGGAAAGCTCATGAAACCCAAGCCAACCCTAACTATAGGATTTATCAAAAAGGAAAGACTTAAACCTAATCTTAAAAGTAGACAATGTGTCAGCCTCACAGACAGAAACTGGAAGTTGGTTCCACAAGAGAGGAACTAGGAGAACTTTGTTAGATTTTTCTACATGGATTGTTGAGCATGCATCAGGATGTATATTGTTCTTTTGTTCAGTTTTATGCTGTTAATAAAAGTAAAAAAAAAAAAAAACATAAAAATAAACTTCCTGTTTGGCTTAATGTAATTCCGTTTTTTCAAATGTCATTACCTTAAAAAAAAAAAATGTAATTCCGTTTTTTCTAATGTGATTTAGGCCACTTCCGCTTTGGCTTAATGCAATTCCGTAAAAAAAAAAAAAATAATAATAATAATTCTGGGGTTTTTTTTGTTTTTTTTTATGCAATTCCGTAAAAAAAAAAAAAAAAAAAAAAAAAAAAGTGATTCTGTTTTTTTTAAATGTAATTCCGTTTTTTTCTAATGTAATTCGGGCCACTTCCGCTTTGGCTTAATGTAATTCCGTTTTTTTCAAATGTTGTGATTTTGTTGTTTTTGTTGTGTTTTTTCAAATGTTGTTCATTTACACCTTAGGTCCACCGTAGAGGATCCTGATAACTGAAAGCTCTGCCTCTCATTCTGCTTTTGGAAACTCTAGGAACCACAAGTAAACCTTCGATCTGAGAGTGAAGCGCTCCGTTAGGAAAATATGGAACAGTAAGAACTGTTTGTGTATTTGAAGTAAGATACTGAGTTAAAGGTTTCTGTGGTAGTAGCTGAGAATCTTCCAGATCTCTTGAAATCCTGCAGCTTTGGATTTGATTGCACATGAGCAAACCTGCTGTCACTTCCTACTATAAGATGATTTCTCTTTAACACGCCAACATAAACGGTAGTGGGCCATATCGCATCCTTTGAGAAAAGCGAGGCCATTTATTTATTTTCTAAAAGTTGAAGCGAAAAGCCAAGTTCTCTCTGTAATTGTTTTGGCACCTTTGCTAATGCCATTTGTGTGCAAATAATAAAGTTTGTGTGAAGGATCATTCTGTGCAGCTAATTGCTCTCTCTGTGGCCTCCCCGTTTGGGAGGTGTCACCGAGGTCACCTCATGAGAAATGCCTTGAATATGAATCTGATCCCCATCTCAAGTTTCCACATCTCAGCGTTTATTGATTATTGAGATTCATAAACTTTCACCTTGAGGTTCAATAAAACAGCCAAGGTAAGGCTCTCACACACACAAGTTAAAGTATTGGTGCTTCATAAAATATTTAGCAACTTCCATTTCTTTGCGTTTCACTTTAAACGGTTTAGATGCTCCAAAGCAATAAATTATTGTTAGCTCTATTAAATGTAGATTTCTTACATTGTGTTTTTTATTTTATCGGTTGCTCTTTTTGAGCGCGTCCCACCGTCTTTATCAGAGCTCGGCAAACAGCCTTAAAAGCATGACAAAAATTCACTTAACATTTTCTTTATTTCTGCTTTTTACTCAAACACACACGCACACAAAGTCAAGGTCCGTTCAGTAAATATTCAGCGTGCACACAACTGTTCATATTCAGCGTGCACACCCTCTCAATATTCACCAGCCTTGGCCACCGATGGATGACAGTTTATGTTATATTCAATGAATACTGGATTTAGTGAAAAGGTTTCAGGAGCTATGAAAAAAACATTGACTCACAAAACACAAAGAACAAAAAAAAAACAGAAAGAAAAGAGGGGAAGGCAGCAGATTTTAGACTTTAAATTCAAACTGCAAAAGGGTCCGCAAAGCAAGCCTAACGAACAAACCCGACGAGTGCTTTTATTATGTACCCACTCAGTGTGCTAAACTACTAAGTGTAGGACAAAGGGGGTTTATTACATGGAGATGGAGGAGAAGGCTTAAAAGGCAACATGAAGGGGCTGCAGAGCACAAGTGGCCTGCTCCAGGTAAATACTGCCATCTATTGACGGAACATGGAGTGCACTTCTTTTGTTTGAACAAAAGGGCAGCCACCAGTTTAACCAGTTCAACCCTTCAGACACATTCGCCGCCTTTCTTCTGGGGCTGACTTCTTTGTTTTTGCTCGCTCGTGAACTTGACAAGAATCAAAATTCACTTTCTCACATGCATATTTTGCACATTCTTCTTCTTTGTCATCCTTTGGATCAAGTGATGCTCCGTGCACGTCACCCAGTCTGACCTCCATCTGCCACCTGAGACTTGTCTGGTTAATCCTATGAATATGAATGCAGTTTCTCTTCTTTTTTTTTTTTTTTTTTTGGTCGTTTTTATTCATTCGTTTATTTTAACCAGCTGAAGTTGGGCTAGCAAAGGGAACTGAACTGCCGAACTTCATGTCACACTTTTCCTCCCGTCTGTCATCTCTCTCCTGCTCAGTGGAGGAGTTGGCAGCACATGCAGAGGAGGCAAGGTGGATGGAGGGGTGCCTGGAAGAGGGGGAGCTACCAGAGGAGAAAATAAGGTAGGAATAAAGAGCAAGAAAAGAAGAAGCATCCTCTCTTGTGCACGGTTAAAGAAAGAAAAGGCCACAGCCCAAAACAATTAAAGGCTGATTAGCCAACCCAACCTGTCCAAAGGGACAAAAGGATAAGGCCAATGTGCCCCAGGTACATAACGTGAAAGGAAAAAACATATAAGTCACATTTATTATTCATTTATTTAATGGTCAAAACAGCTTTATTTCGCCTGGGCGGCATGGCTCCATCCATCCATCGCAGCCGCTAGCTCTCCAGCGTTCCTCTGCCCGCACCAGCTGCGTGAAGCAAGCGTGCACGCGTTGCAGTTCTTCGAAATTTAAAGTGTCTGTCAAAAATTGCATTACGAATATGGAAAAAATAAACGTACATAAGTCACAGGACTGACAAATCTATGCACAATACTACGACTTATACGCCGGAAAATACAGTAATTCTGCATCAATATGGAAATATGTTGCGCAAACGGATGCTAGGACAAACGTCTCCGAGCCAGGACCCCTGGGTGACCCCCGTGTGTTTCCAGGGCGGCGGCGATGACATCAGAAGGCATGTTTCACCCAGCGAACGTATGTTTTTCTGAGCCTGTTTGTGCACACATAGTTGTGGTTGTGGCTCCAGCATGACCTCACCACAACCGTCTCTGTCTCGGGGAGGTTTTTTTTTTTTTTTTTTGGTTAAGTTGAGCAATGGAACATTTTCATTGTTAACCAACAATTAAAACAAAAAAAAAGTCAGTTTGCAGAGTTAAAAAGGCGCTTTCTGAATTCCTGCATTACATTAGATGTAAACCAGTTCTAGGTACTGGATGGTAAAACAACGGTTGGATATTAGATCCATTTGAAAGAATCACTCTGTTTACTGTTAACTCAGTATTATCTAATAACTGCAAAGACATGAAAGGTTTTTAAGCAACAACACCAGACTAATGGTTTCCATCTGTGCTGTGGGAAATCCCCTTCTTTCTACAGGATGCCTCCTCTCTTCCTCTCCGTCCTCTTTTCCACACTGTTCCTACTATCATATGTTCTCTCCATGGACCAGCCGTTCAAACATTTTTCCTTTTCTGTGTTTTGGTTCTCTGTTAATAGAATCGACTCTATTAGAGTCTGCTGTGAAGTAGCAGCCGACACATGGAAAGCTGTTTGTGCTCTCTCGTGCTTGTTTATTTATTTGTTTGTTTAATTTTGTGATTTATAGGTTGCATTTCTTCTTACTTTTCTATCTGTATGCATCATAGCATACAAAATTAAAAACATCCAGATTTATGAGATGTTTTGTACACGCAAACACACGCGCACTCACAGAAATGGACAAAGCTTTTTCCTTAGCGTGTAATAATTAACATGTGACATCCGTGAAGCGCACACTTGACATGTTCACATGGGAAAACATGTGGATCTTTTATAAATTTGAGTACATTTTCCTTGTTTGTTTTAGCTAAAACCTAATTTTAGATTATGTACAGTAAAGGTCAGTCCAAGGTCATCTAATAATCTGAAAGCATCACTTTGGATTTAAGAAACCGGATTAAATATTCATAATTTACCAAGAAAAACTAAATGTTTAGAAATGAAAATTAGCTGTGATAGGGCGGCACGGTGGATCAGTTGCTGCTGCATCTCAGCGAGAAGGTCGCCCGTTCAAATCCCAGCTCGAGACCTTTCTGGGTGGAGTTTGCATGTTCTCTCCGTGCATGCGTGGGTTTTCTCCGGGAACTCCGGTTTCCTCCCTCAGATCAGAAACATGTCTGTTGTAACTCTAAACTGTCCCCAGTTTGTGTCTATGTGTCCCTGCGATGGACTGGAGACCTGTCCAGGGTGTCCCCCGCCTCTCGCACAGTGATTTGGACACCAGTCAAACAAAAAGGAAGAAGCGGGTTCAGATAACGGATGGATGGATTAGTTGTGATAATAGAAAAAAAATCTGTAAAAGTACATTTTTATTGAATAAACAGTGATAATAAAACTTGTAATGCTCTGATTCGGATGAAACGACATACGAACCCTGATGAGGTCAATTAGGATGAGTCGAGTAAAGAAAGAATAAAAATAAATCTAACAAAGAAACTGACTTTAAGGTTTGTTATTAATGACGAAGCCTCTTGGATGAGGGGCGAAACGTTTCTTTTTTAACAAAAAAACGAAGTCCAGATGACATGATTCAACCTTTTTTGTTGTTATATACCTGGATGACTGAGAAAACAAACTTTGTGTTTGTTATTAATGTTTCTGTGTAAAATCCATCATGCCATCTATATTAAACATTTAGACATACAGTATCAGCATCTATAAACTTGTAGCTTCTTGTTGTTATCGGGGGTGCATGTGGGTCAAAGTGTGTGTGGCATGTTGGGTTTCTGTGTCGATGTGTGTGTGGGGCGGTCGAAGCGTGAGAGTGGCCCAAGCGAGGCTGCAGAGGGAGGTTTGTGGAAATGGTAATCATTTGTTGGACTGATTCCACTGAAGCCAGGGCACACGCAAACTCCCGCTCACACACACACACGCTCACACACACACACACACAACTCGACTGGCGCACGCCGTGGCGTTGTGTTGTGGTAATAGACCCCTCCATATTGATCCCCTTCACATTCCCTTAGCTGGGCTGCCACACATGCACACAAATATGTGCACATATTCACAGACTAAATTTAACAAGAGACAGTGTTTCTTTTACAGAACTAAAAAAAAAAAAAAGCTTTAATTTATTGACGTACATGTTTTTTTCTTGGCTTTGAACTAAAATCGGGTGTTTCTTTACAGATAACTTGCATTTTGGATGGATGTTGTTTGTTTCTGCAGGACTGTGGGGCTCATGAAGGAGGTGGCAGCGCTCGGGGAGAAGGTTCAGCAGCGTGAAGACCAGAAAGAGAAAAACATTCTGCACAGGAGCAGGTACAAAATATAAAATTATCGGTTTCACTTCAGCTGGAAAACACATTTAGTAAGATTTCTGGATAGAGTTAATCAATTTACAACACTTCATAAACTCACTTACATTAATGTTTTATATTTTTGTACTGTAACTTACAGTCTGGCCCATTTTGATTTGTTACCACACTGTAAATATAAATGCTAATTCCTCTCCTCTCATTTTATTCCTTCCAATGTCTTTATTTCTCTTCCCTACCTGCCCCTCCTCTTGCCTTTTTGATGATTAGTGGCATATATCCGGCGCTGGAGCCCGGATTATCTTGTCTAAGAGAGGGAGGGGTCTGTGCAGGGCCAAACTCCAGCGAGGTGATTTGGAGCGTTAATTCTTGGGTGTAATATTCCCTGATATTCCCTAATGTTCTGGCTGGGAGCTGGAGGGATCTCAGGGGAGAGGAGCTGTCAGAGCTGAGCCACTGTGGCACAAAGGCGAAATGGATAATTAAGGGCAAAGGCAGTGCGAAGAAGCGATGTTCACTTAACACCGCCAAACTTTCAATTCTGTCCGAAGCTTCTTCACTCTCCGTTTCTCAGATGTTGATTTAGCTCATTATTTATGTTCTTTTTTTGATGTTCAGGATATTTTTCCCCAGATTCTTTTATTTTTTTACGTCTCTCCTATATCTCCTAACTTCTCTTCTTTTCTCACACTTGCCCTCACCTTGCAGTGTCTTTTTTTATTCCTTGTGAATAATGCAATGCACATGGCATAAGCTCTCCCTTTTTATTTTTTGTTTATTGCAGCAGGGTGATTGCCTAGGGCCAACAAGACACCGGCTAAGGCCAGTTGATTGGTTCGTCAGTAGTCAAGCTAACGCTCGGAGTTCTTCGACTATTTCACGACTGTTAAAAATCCTTTCATCTCTGCGTTCGCGGTGAGACTTGGCTCTTTTCTCTGTGGCCTGTGATCGAAAATGTTGCACGACATGTCAGAGTTTGCCAGGAGTCTCTCAGGCCAGAGTGTTTCATAAAGCAGATATGGAAAGGGCTACTAGTGAATGAATTATGAAGAAGAAAGTGAAGGTGTGTTTTTCTAGTGTTCAAAGCTGCAGCAGTTTGGTCACTGGTTCTAAAATTTTAATACGATTTAACTTTTTTTTAAAGGTGACATTGTGGCGCAATGCTACTCTAACACAACAAAACCAGTTTTGGTTTGAATTTACCCAGAAGGCCCACATTTATAACATTGCACCCAATACAGAATGTGTTTTGGCATAAAGTTTAGACTGCTGTGGATGCATGGAGCCAAGTTTGAAGGTAAAAAAAAAGTGTGCATTGCATAACGAGGTTCTCTTTCAATAAAATGTGGGTAGGGGGTATAAGTGATCTAAAAGGTCTATTCACGAGAACTTTGCCGACTGTACAAATATTCACCTCGAGGATGATTCAATCACAAATCATAATCACTAATCAATCGCACTGGAAGTCAACACTGAAAAAGTATTTGGGGTGCGTTTTTGTTTTAGAACAAGGGCATTATTTTATTTTATTTAACTTTACTTATACAGGTCACGAGGACTTATTTTCAAGAGAGACCTGTTTAAACTGACAACATGTAGAGTACAGACAACAATATACAAAAATAAAAAGTAATAAAAGTAAAAATAGTATTATAAAAGCACTGTTACTGTTAGCTGCATGGTCCCATTAGCAGTGTGGTCCTGTTAGCAGCGAGGTTCTCTTAGTGACGTGGTCCCGTTAGCAGGGAGTTTCTCTTAACGGCAAGGTTTTGTTATCTGCGTGGTCCTCTTAGTGTTTTGGTCCTGTTAGCAGCATGGTCCCGTTAGCAGCAAGGTTCTCTTAGTGACGTGGTCCCATTAGCAGCATGATCCTGTTAGAAGTATGGTCTTGTTAGCAGTGAGATTCTCTTAACGGCAAGGTTTTGTTAGCAGCGTGGTCCTCTTAGCGGCATGGTCCTCTTAGCGGCATGGTCCTCTTAGCAGTGAGGTTATCTTAACGGCAAAGTTTTCGTTAGCAGCGCAGTGCCGTTAGCAGCATGATGATAATAATGACCACGGCAATGGATGATGACTGTCCTCCTGAACCATGTCCGGCAGACACAGAACATTCGGAGTTCCCTGCGGAACCAAACTGTTCCGTAGTGTTCGGTCCATGCAGGCAGATTGAGGATCACAGATGGCCGTCATGAAAGGCTGGAGCCTGAGCCCAAGGCGGGAAAGAGGCTGGAGAGTGGGGTTCAGGTGGATCGAACAGAGCTGCAGATGGATCGCGTAGGTCTAAGCAAATTCCTGGTGGACCGGAATGGCTCAGAGAGTGGTGGGTCATATCAAACCATCCTGCTGGACCCGCAGCACTCCGCAGTTTTCCTGCATTCCCTCGTCGGTGCCAAGGCACAGGGTTTACCCGCTTCTTCCGTTTTGGAATAAAAAAAACAACCAAAAACAGCAACAACTCCATTCGTTTACATGGAGGAGCTTAAAACTTGTACTGGAACCAGTTGGCAGGAAAGCTGGTCCAATTCTCGCTTTAGTTTCCATGTTCTGGTCTGAGATCTACCTGTGTTTACAGTCTTTGGTGGACAGTCAGCATTTTACCGGCTCACCCCTGTACTTAACAGAATTTCTTACATTTCCCCTCTTGCTGTCCTCCATCATGTCAACAACAGATGAGGTTTTCAATGAATCGGACTCCAAACAGTGTTTAAACATCAGCGTGATGGCTGCTGTGACTATAACTCCTTCATTAGGTCCCAATCTCTGTTATTGACCTGCAGAAGATGAATTATCCAGTGGCAAAAAAATCAAAGGGTTTGAAATGGTAAATGGTACACTACAGTGGCCTATGGAGGAAATCTATATTACAAATTGCGTTGGTGCACAGAGGCTGAACCTCGGATCGCTCTGGCTCTTTTGTGTCTATGTGTGTGTGCTCGGTGTGTACTGTTGGCGTGTTCTGAATTTGTTTCGTGCAGTCTTGTGTTGTTTTAGTGGGTTAGTGTCTGTTTCTGTTTTGAAGGAAAGCATTTGCATGTTTTCCTAATACCAGTTTTGAGCTTGCATGTATGCCACTTGGCACACGCAGACAGGAACGTGCACGCTTCCTCTTGGCCTCGTCCCTCGGCATGAGTCCAGTTCAAAAACCCTGTAAACACGAGGGGCATGTTTTGGTGACTGATCATCTCATCCTCCTTTTCTCCTTCTCCCTGACTTTCAGGCTGCCACACACACACACACACACACTCAGTCATTAGTGTGTCTGTCTCAACTTTTTCTTGTTTCATGGGATTGAAGATTTTAACAGATTTAATGAGTGTTCGGATAGCAAAAAGTTTAATAAGTTTTTGTATGCTCCAAAACTTGTTGCTTAAAAACTGTTTACTGTTGTACGGAGGCCCTGAGGTGTAAATGAACATTTGAAAAAAACAATTACATTAAGCCAAATCGGAAGTGGTGTGGTTTTTTTTGTGTGTGTATTTTTATTTTATTTTTTAACTTTATTAACAACATAAAACAGAACAATGTCCAGTACACACAGAGAGTTACAATTAATAGACTAGATATTACTAATGTCGTGCCTGTAAAACTAAAATGTACGTCCACAAAACTTAATTACCTTAAAGATCCTGCCAAGTTTTTCCTGCGTCATATCTTCTTCTTTAGGCTTGAACAAAACATAGCTCTTCATTTCTACAGACTGAAGACTAGCCTGCATAACTGTGTTATGTTGTTAATAAAGTAAAAAATAAAATAAAATACACACACAAAAAAAATCCCCATCACTTCCTTTAATGTAATTCTGTTTGTTTCAAATGTGATTCCGGCCACTTCCTCTACGGCCACTTCCGCTTTGGCTTAATGTAAGTCCGTCGTTTTTTTCTTTTGTTTTCAAATATAATTCAGTTTTTTTCAAAAATTATTCAGTTTTTTTCAAACATGATTCCGTTTTGTTCAAATGTGATTATGGCCACTTCCACTATGGCCACTTCCACTTTGGCCACTTCCACTTTGGCCACTTCCACTACGGCCACTTCCACTTTGGCCACTTCCACTTTGGCCACTTCCACTACGGCCACTTCCGCTTTGGCTTAGTGTAACTCCGTTTTTTTCAAAGGTTGTTGCGTTTTTGTTTCGTTGTTTTGAAATGTAATTCTGTTTTTTCCAATATTGTTCATTTACACCTCAGGGCCACCGTAGTTTACAAATGAAGGCATAGAAATCTTTGAAGGAATGCTCATCACCCACCACCGTTCATTTGAGATCATCTTACATTGAGAAATTATGCGTTTTGATCAAACCTTGAAAAAAAACACATCAAGCAATCCCGTGCATCTCTGAGAGACGCCGTGCTCAGAATATATGCTGTGAAAGACTCAGCCACTAACATTAAATCTTAGCTCAGTATCTGTAAAACTGGCTAAAATATAAATTTTTCTCTGCTGGATAATATCATTTACTTGTGCAGCCAGCTTGAATTTGACTGACACTAAAAGCAAATTAGTTACATAAGTACATCTAATGATTGGATTTTTAAAGTTTCATTATAATTTGTCCGGTGGTTCATTAAAGCTTTTACTAACAGACAAACAGCGACAACTCAAAGAGTTGACGGTTTAATTTTAAACAAAGACTTTGCTCAATCTGTTAGTTTTCACCATACGTGTTGAGGATCCACATGTTCTACTACTGGACTAAATTGAAGTTCAATATTTGTAAAATTGATTGTGTAATAGACATTTTTTTAAAGTTAGTTGATTGTGTCGGCCATCTTGATTTGCAACGATTCCAGAAGTGAACCAAGGCATGGGCGAAATCATACTGCCTTTGCGGAGGTGGTGGGCAATAACTACTGGCTTCATTTTATAAAAACACAACAACAGTGTATTATAGATTTGAATCAGCAGCATGACAGACAAGTAATTAGAACGACGAGCCTAAAGTTAGCCATTCTTCTATAATTTCAAAATTCAGCAGTTTGCAGTGCCCTTTTATAAGAGTCCCTTCTTTGTTCATCATTTTCATCTGTCCCTGGTATTGAAAATCATTTAGATATGATAAATGTGCCTAAAACCTAAGACTTGGCCCAACTTTTTACACATTTGATCTTTTTACCAGTATCTTTGAAGGTCTGGACTGGTCGAATGGTGGATCTTTAGATATGTTATGGTTTGTCGTCATTTCCAACTTTTAACTTGTTTTGTGGAGCTAAAATAGTTAATTTTAAAAGGTGTTACCTGCATGTTCTGTTTAGAGGACTGATCATTTCATTTTGGTCATAGTGTTTCACAATAAAACCCAAATAATCTGGGAGAATAAAACCTGTTGGTTTACTAAAAGTCCTTTAAATGACGGCATTCGAAACCAAGGAATGGACTTTTTTCAGCGTTTGTGCCATCCTGGTCCCTCACAGCTCATTAAGCTGCGGAGCTGTAATTCATTTGAGAGATGGAACGGACAGTCGGGGAAGACAAACAAACCATGTTTTCTCATGTTGTCTCTTTAAACTTTAATCGCCCTTCCTTAACTGTCCCACGGTATTTTATTTATTTTTTTCCTGCAAGTAATGAGCTGAAAAGATTCATGGGAACATCACATACCAAAATAAAAGTAATTTTACACAGGGTGGAATGAAAAAGGCACATTTGTTTTTATTTCACTGTGATGTTTAGTTTTGTTTTCTAATCTTAGATCACAAAACATTTGATTTGCACTTGTGTTAAATTTGTACTCATGTTGTTCAGAATATTAGTGCTTAAAATCCTAAAGGCTTTATCTACGACATATATTTAATATGTATACTTTGCTTATAGAATCAACTGGAAATTCAAAGTGACTACACACTCGTACTGACCAATTAAATACATTTAAAGTTTTTTTTTTTCCAGAAATCCAGTGTTGCTTTGTTTCATATACATGCAAGCGCCAAAATTACATTTCCACTGTGGACTTCATCTAGCACAAAATTGAAATCAAAGCAGATGATGTGGCTGTGTAGATGCTCACTAGATGCAAGATCGGGTATTTCGGTAATGGCAGCTGCTGATAAACAACCCAGCAGCAAGCGTAGGAGAGTGTGTGATGAAAGGACTCTGGGAAAAGGAGTCGGGCCATGCAGCAGCCGCAGCAGACCAAGGTAATTAAAGAAGCCATCATCAGCATCATTAATATGCTAGATCTGCTGTGGCCCACTGACTAGTCTAATGGAGAACATGTCATCATCGTCACCATTAGGGAGAGCAGGACACACACAAACACAAGCACACACCATCTTAATGTTGGGTCATGCCATGATTACCGCCATTAAGCCTAGAGTGAGAAGGCCTGCTTAGGAAGCAGCATTCTCTTTTGGCATCGCACACACATACACGCACACATGCATGCTGGTAGATCTTTAATTCAGACCATGTGAGTGATAAGTGTGCATATTTAAGTGATGCCAGGCCAGTTGGGTCTTTTAATTAGACAGAATGAATGAATGTTTTATAAAAACGTGTTTAACAATAAATGTGTTCATTAATTTGACGAGGGGATGTGCTCTGATGAGCTGAGTGGAACGGAGTAATGGATTTGTATTCGGCTCTTGTGGTTTGATGGCGGGAAATGTGACAACAAAACTGGCCCTTCCTGAATTTCTACTCAATTTTTATTTTATTTATTTTTTTGTTCACCTTGAAAAGTCAGCTGGGAGTGAAGGTTTACACCACGACCTTTGTCAGTTTGTCCTTTTTTCTTCCCCAATGAAAATGGACTTTTATTTTGATAAAGATATGCAATGATACTAATCTACTTTATTCAAGAAAAGACAACACTGGAAATCCATTAGCTGCTAAAGTTCCCTTTTTCTTATTTTACTCAATTCAGTTTAGTTTAGTTTATTTACATAGTGCCATTTCAAACCAAAGTCATCTCAGGGAGCAAAAGATAAAGTTCCAAATCAGATCCAGATTCTGATCCATTGTCAATTTGTCACCTTTTTAAGACAATACATTCACATAGGATACCATATGAAATGCTAACTTCACTAACTTGTGCAGTTGTTTAATTCATGGAACAGGAGGTTAATATGTTGAAGAAACTACTGTTTCCACAGATTGCCTCATGTAAGCAAGGCTCAAGCCTAAAGCAGCATAACAAAATGAATGGCTCAGGAAACCCAAGCCAACCCTAGCTATAGGATTTATTTAAAACAAAGATAGAAATACAAGCGTAGTATTAAAAGTAAACAATGTGTCAGCCTCACAGACAGAAACTGGAAGATGGTTTCACAAGAGAGGACCCTGATAACCCAAAGCTCTGCCTCCCATTCTACTTTAAGGAACTCTAGGAACCACAAGTAAACCTGCAGCCTGAAAGCAAATGACTGGTAGGAAAACATGGAACAATTAGGTGGTGCTGTAATGATTTTGTATCACTTTATTCAAAAAACAAAAACTGGAAATCCAGTTCATGTCCATTGGTGTTGGAGTGTAGGGGGAGGAGTGAACATATCAACCTTACCTTAATAGAATAAAAATATTCCAAATCCATCACCAGCATTTCTATATTTAACTCATATTCTGCATCTTAAAGCTGAAAGGACAAGAAGCATTGCCAAACCGTGTTTATAAATGCATTTTGTTGCCCCTTTTAGCCCGCCCATCATCTGCTAAAATATTTGTGCAACAAAACCAATCTAAATGTTAAGCAGGTGTGCTACCTTACTCTACCCCCCTTTTTCAGTTGCGCCCTCTTGTCTCATGTCTCATTCCCTTTTTCTCTAAATGTCCCTCTGTCACACTCGCACCCCTCGTTCTCCCACACTTCTTCACTGCCTCCCCTGACACTAGTGGAAACAGTGTGATGATGAGTAATTTAGTTCTAATCACAACATCAGACTTGTGCTGCGATTTACATCCCTCCACCAGCCGAGCCAGTCAGACAGTCAGGAGGGAGATGTTAATGTGAGACCGCAGGTAATTACTGTCATTACAGCATGCCTCACATTTGGCAGTGTGTGTGTGTTTGCTTGTGGCGATGTGTGCAAATGTATAATGAGTGTGGGTGTTTCTGTCTTTTAGCTTTTGAAATGGCAGGATTTGATATGTTTGTACATGTTTGTGTGCCCAACATTAGATTTTCAACATAACTTCCTTCTCACAAAAATACGTCAATTTAAACTAAACAAAAATGAATTCACAATATTTATGCTGTCGCTGATAAATGTAATAACAATTGATGGCCTAGCTCCGTTCATCCTTCCAGACTGAATGATTTTCTTAATGTAATTTTATTGTTTTCACCACTTTGTTGCCACTGATTTGCTGAAACGCAACCCTTCTGTGCTCCAAATGCAATTTTAAACGTATTTTTTTATCGCGTTACAGCATTTGAATTATTAGATGTCACTGTCTTTTTCACAACTTAATTTCACACCCAGTGATCACTGTCTTATTTAACAACAGCTACATCATTTTGCATGATTTTAAAACATTTTGAGGATTTAAAAATGCACATATGGCAGGTAAAGTCTTCCCCATGCCCATTTAATTAATACAATAATAATTAATGCAAGCAACATATTGTTTTTACATATAAATGCATATACACTTTTTTTTTTTAAAGCGATTGTAAAATGTGTTTTGTTGAATTGTGATCGTGTTGGAGATGGCATAGAGTCCAAAATAAATATTCCCAACGGGAAAATAAAGAAGTTAGTAACACATCATATTCTATTGCATCATACTGTATTATATCATATATTATCAGACCGTAATGTACCATATATTGCACTATTGGAGCAAAATTGTAGTACATCGCTGGGCTGTGACTTGATAGAGAACAGTGTTTGTGAGTGAATCTCCAGAATGCCTCGCAGTGTTTGTAGTGGTTAGTTTCTATGCATGAGTCCCAGAAGCACAATGTTTTGTCACTTAAACAAAAAAAAGTTAAAAATGTTAGTGAGGCAGCAGAATATACTATACAAAAAATAAATAAAATAAAAACAGCTAGAGAGCCATAAAGGAAAACCAGACAGCGCATGATGCACACGGATCGACTGCAGGGAGGTGAAGACTGAGATATGGACTGGGGCTGATGAGGAGATTGGAGACAGGTGGCCTAATGATAACAGGAAACAGGTGTAGATGGGCGTGGCTGGACTGAGGAGCAGAAGCTGACTGAGGAAAAATACGGAGAAATGACAAAAAACACACTGAGGCTCTGCAAAGTTTGTCTAGAATTTTAGAATAAAAATAGTAGTACAGCAAAAACAAGTCTAGAGTAAAAATTCTAGAATTGTGCCACTCAAGGTGGCTGCATGTTGGAGTAGCTCTCTTACATTCATTCTGAGATTTTGTTTTTGAAAACTTTACGGTTTCTTCTGGATGTATTTTTTTATTTTTTTCAGATAATTACTTCCTCTGGTATCAGATTGCCACTGGAAGGATTTTTATTGAAAACTTTTTTTTTTTTTTTTTAACTTTTGATCATTTGTTATGATGTGTAACCATGACAACAAGGTAGTTTTCTACAACTGGGAGCTGCTGATTAAAAACCTCAAATAATACTTAAACTACAGCCCCAAATTCCTAACAAGGTGAAAAGAAGGTGTCGTGGATGCATCTCAGTCTACCTGGAGGCGGTGCTCAAGTGACTGACCACTGAGATCTTGGAGGTAGTGGGCAACAATAGCTCGTGACAGCGGGAAGACGGAGATCGTCCCTCGACACAGCAGTTAAGTCCGCGGCAACAAGGGGCTCTGCAGGCTGCTGGGAGAAATGGCCATGGCTCGGGGAAGAGTTCTGCTCGACATTCAGGCAGTCCTGCTGCACAAGAGGACCCCTGCGGGGTCTGAGTGGACGGATCGGCATCTGCAGCCAGTTTCTTGAGATCCGCTGTGGGATGGACTGCTACAAGAGATCCTTCCTGCCCAAAGCCATCAGCATCTAGATCGACTCTAATGAAACCAGGATGAGCTACATCAACAATTGATTTCCCTTTGGGATTAATAACATATTTTTGAATTGAATTGAATTGGAACAAACAAAAATCACAGGAAATAAGCAGCGTAAACCTCAAAAACGAAAGTTAAACCCTGAAAACACTGAACGTAGCATTTATACACAATGTAAAAAACATGGTCATGTGCTTATGTGTTGACCATTTGTGTGTAGTTTGTGCCATTGACCAATACAGCAACTAATCACAACTAAAATCCGTTTATGTAAGTTTTCCCCCAATTGATATTTTATTTAATATTTGTAAACAAGCAAAAATCAAAGTGCTACAACTACTTTAATCTTAGAATTCTGTATTTTGTAGCTCTCCATCTACATAATCATTTATTTTATTACCAGTGTGTTTCATCTGAATCTGTGGTTTTTAGATATGCATCAACCAAAAACTGTGTTGGTATTTTTATATTTTATAATCCACCTACAGGCATTGAAACAGGAACATTTGTTTGACAGCAGCAGCAGCATATTTTGACATTTTAGGACAATCGTTTAACATTTTCATGGACCTAAATTATGGCCCACATGTTGGAAACTGTTCTATGTTTGTCCAGGTCTTTGTGGAAAGACGGTATGGTATATCAAGGTGTTTCTATGGCGATAAGGGTAATATGTCAGGGTCCCTGGAGTTTAGGCCTGGAAGGGTCCTGACTGATAAGCAGAATGAAAAAGTCAGCAGTTTGGCCACCACCATCCAGACCCTGTTTTCAACGCCCCTCACTATACTTCCTCCCCACACAGCCATCTTTTTATTTCTCCAATCTCATCTTTAGCGCCCTCCCATCCTCTATCTTTTCTTCCTCCTGCTGGATGCCTCACCTTGCTATTTATACCTGTGTCTGTAAATGCCATCTCTTTCATCTTCCATTATTCTCCATTTACCCAATTTCTCCTAATGCTTCTATTATACCTTGTTTTTGACATTTACGTCCACCTTTTCTTCGCCTCCCCACAATTAAAGCTCCACTTATCCCCTTCTTTACTTCTCTTTAATCACACCTTTGCCCCTTTAAACTCACATTTAATGATGAATATAAAATGTGTGCATGTGTTTGAGTGTATGTGTGTATTACGCAATACTAAAAAATGTTTTAAGGCGATGACTGTTAATATTTGTAAGGAAGTCTACTTGAAAGTTAAAAGCTTTATTCAAAGGAAATCTGTTTAAATGTCTGCAACAAATGAGCATGTGCAAGCAGCAACGAGCTTGAATTAGCTGTCTAGAAAGAAGGAAGGTAAAAATACCAGTGCAAATCCTTTTGTATGGTCGTCTTTTATAATTTAACTTTTTACGTACTGTTCTTAACTTTCACAGGTTAGTACACTGCAGTCAGAGCTGAAGGCAACACGACTGAACAATAGAAATCTTCGCCAGGAGACCATTTGATCCTGACAAACGTTCACCTTTGGATCTCTGAACAAAAGTATGAATACACTCTTTACATGTTTTTATGTACTTATTCAAATATATAAAAGTAACTTACAAAGTATAGGTTTGAATTGTTTGTGTAACTTGTTACATCTCTTTAGGGGTATTTGTGAAGCAGATGCAATTTCTTTGTTCATGTTTGCCCACTGGTGAAAATCAATGGCAGATTATGTGCCCATGTGTACATGTGTGTAAGTATGTGCCTATTTGGTGTTGAAGTATTTTATGAATCACTGGATTAATTTCAATGAAACTTGTAGAACGTAAAGTCATCACTGGGCACACATCTACAACTGATTGGCTTTTGGAGTCAATCTAATTCAAATTGGTCACCGCTGCTGATCCACGTTGGCCAACACAAAAATGGCCGTACCTTAGGTATGAACAGACATTGAGCTAAAATTTGATTCAGTAGCAGCTGAGAGTCATACACAACACACGCCCAGAGCCTATCTTTTAATAGTTTGAGTTTGGTTGTGTTTTGGCCTCCAGATCGTCTTGTGAAAACCTCATGGCTCAGATGAAGGCCCATAAAAGTTGCTGCTCAGCATCAGTGAGGAGGAGGAGTAAGCTCTTAACATTCAGATACATTCTGAACCTTTGTGCATCAATAGTTTTGTTTTACACTGAATCACTAAAATGAGGGGTTTGGGAGAAGATAAGCCATTTTGTAAACCACTCTTCATATGTGACCACTTGTGCATAATTGTGTTTTATGAGACACGATTTTGACATATTTGCATCTGAGAGTCTTTAACGTTTCTGCATCATCATAGCTGAGGAACTCAAAGACACACAGGCGTGACATTTTCCCTTTTTGTGCGGATCAAAGCAGTCCAGCCATCTTCTGTGCAGATGAGGAGCAGGAGAACCCTCACAGTGTCTGTTTCTCTGCTTGTCTCGTTACACTTTTTTGTTTTTAGAATATTGTTAAGTTGTGGGCGGCTGTGGCTGAGTGGGTAGAGCAGTCATTCTCCACTGCAAGAGTTGGGGGTTCGATTCCACCAGCAGTCACATGTTAAAGTGTCCCTGAGCAAGACAATAAACCCCTCACAACCTCCGATGTGTGTCCCATCGATGTATGAATGTGATAAAGCACTGATTAGTCTTTGTATCGACATAGTGAGAGCTGTATGAATGGGTAAAGGAGGCACAGATTGTTGTAAAGCACTTTGAGTATCTTGATAAGATAGAAAGGTGCTATATACAATAAGTACAGTCCATTCAAATGCTACAGTTGTCAGGGACTTAGTGCACCTGAAACACACAGGTTAGATCTCACATTTCTTCAGATCCCATTGCACTTCATTTAGGAAGAAACCCATACGATCCCTCTAAAATATAAAAGAACATATTAACCTCCTGTTCCATGAATTAAACAACTGCACAAGTGTTAATAGTTCAAGAGTCGGAATATGGTGTAGAAAAGGGAATTTCATCATAGAAGACAATAATAGAGTACGTTATGTATACTAGACATTAAGTGTGAACTGTTAGTTAAAGGCTGCTCTGGAAAGAGACAATCTCAGGCACCATTGTTGTTGTGGGACAGAATTTTGTGCATGTCGTATTAACAGAAGCTCCTCGATGATCACATCTGTAGTTTACTGCTGCTCTGTGAACATTTCTCTGTTCAACATGTTCTTCCCTTTGTTAGACGTCTTCTGGAAGCTTATGGCACGCTGAATTCGGAGGTAGGGAGACTAAAGGAGGTGGTGGATGAGAACGAAAGAGAGAGACCTGGAACGCTTCCAGGTGAACAAGTTCAGAGTGGAAGAGCAAAGATCTACAAATCAGGGGAGACGGAGAAGAGTCGGTCACAAACAGGTTTGTTTTCATTTTTGTAATTGTTTGCAGGCTCAGATCCGAGACCGGGGCATGGGGGAAGACGGGAAAATGTGAGTCATCTACATTATTGTGTTCTGTGTGTGTGTGAAGGGAGGGCACACGAGTGCGGACGTTTGTGTGCATTGAGCAGCTGATCAAATTTAGGCATTCGCATCCAACAAAAGAGTTGCCCGCCACGTTTCGCTCTTTCATCCACAATCTAGCCTGAACAAAGCTGATGATGATAATAACAGCAGGACTGGCAAGTTGTGAATGAAACACCCCATGGGCCTGGGCCACCTGTGTGTGCTTGTGCATGTGTGTGTGTGCTTGCTATGGTTTGTCTTCAATCTGAATGTGTTATTCATGCTGGGCATTTAACAATGATTACACTCCAATCAAGTGCCGATCCTCTCCTGCTTGCCACCCCTATGGCTGTCAAATAGCATTCATCAATGGAGAGGAGATATATTTATTATGTTCATTAAGGCAATGAAAATGAATGTTGCACAGATGGGATTGGGTGTAAAGGATGGAAGTGAGAAAGGACGGTGCGCACGTGGGGGAGAGGTTGTTGTGTGGGCACCTGCCTAAAGCAGTGTTCCTCGTACTGCCATTGTGTCCCCCCGAGGTATTCCTCATTAGCAGCCCTTCCGAACCTCGCCCTGTTTTACACACGTGCACCCTCTTATGTTGCCCCCACACACCCACCCCTCCCCTTCCCTAACGAACCACCAGACTGTTTCCAAAATGGATCAGATTTGTTTTGACTGGGGAAGGTTCCCAATGCCATCCAAAGCTGTCAGTCATTTTAATGATATCATTAAGGGTCCGCGACAGAAAGATGAATCGCATTTTCTTTGTCTTACTCTCATAATTGCGAACGAGCAAGAGAGTGGGACCGAGCGAGAGGAGCGGTTCTTACGGATGTTTGCAAAAGAGAGGCTTTGATTGAGCAAATATAATTGTGTGGATCAAGATAAGAAACAGTGAATGAGAGCATCTTCCGTAGTGTCTCCTCCTGCATTCTCTAATTTTTCTTTTTTCATTATGAACATTTTTAAATTATTCTGTTTCTTTATTATACACCCACACAGACACATTCACTCAAAATACCATATACCTGTATATGAAAAGCTTATATCTATAGGAAACCCAGTATGTAATGGTATTTGCATGACAGCCTGGTATGTTCTGTGTGTAAATCTTATTGGGTGGCAAAGGGTGTATATCACCACCGCCTGTCCAAAACCACTGACAGCAATCAGCACAATGCAGTTTCATTTTATTTACGTTTTTACAAGTAATGCCCCAGGAAATGTGAGAAATGACTAATGGAAGAGTCAAATGAGCAGGCAGAATGGTAAAACAGGATAAAATAAAACCATATAGTTGTGATAAGAGAAATAACTTTTCCTCGAACGCTATTCTTAGGAGCGTTCCATTGCTTTTTCCATGCACACAAAAGGTCTTCATCGTTTCAAAGTTCACAATAACATGCATTTTATTACTTTCTGTATTTAAACACATCACCAAATAACACAACTGAAGATTGCCTCCCTTATGGCTAGTTTAGGAACTTCTCAAGCAAAGACAGGTTCAAAAGAGGTCTAAAAGATAGACCATGTTAAGAAAACTCAAAAAGCACCGGTTGATAGATGTTCCCCATCATTGCATTGCCATCATTTTGTGTGTCCTTTTTATTTTGTTGAGCCCTATAAGATGTAGAGCAAACGAATCGTTCAGTTGGAATACAACTTCTAGACGTTCCTTCACCAAACAAGGTTCATTCTGTCGACATACCTTCCACAAAAGCAAACGGAAAAAGACTTTCCACTTCTATATCCAGAAAAAAGTCATCACTCATATCTTGGAAACAAGAAAATCATAAAATGCATGTAGACTGGATTGTTAATTATCCTTAGCATTAATGGTTGGGCTGTTTTTTATTCTCTATGTCATATTATCCCTAAAACTTTTTATTATTGTTATTTTTAACATATATTTATCCAGGTAAATCTGATCACAGATCAGGAGGCCTGGGCCTGAAGGCAGCCTAACAGGCATGTTTTTTCTGGGAACAATGACACAAACACAAGGAGAACATGCAAACTCCCCACAAAAACACCCCAGGTCTAACCAGGGGATTGACCAAAGGACCTTCTTGCTGTGAGGACCAGTGCTAACCACTAAGCCATTGTGCTGCCTGCTTGTACATCATTGTGGCCTCGTCTGCACAGGAACAGCATTTTATACGTGTGCAAAGGGTTTTTTCAGCGTTGCGTTCACATGGAATCATCATTTTAGTACCTCCTCGATGCTGGTGAAGATTCTCAGTCATCCAGGACATGGTAAATCCCAAAAGAAGTTCAAGTTCGTCAAGTTTGTCATTCGCATCACATGTGGTACATGAGGTGGAACAAAATTATGTACTTGGGGTCCAAGTTGCACCAAAAACAGCAAAAATATCAAGTATAAAAAGAAACAGTATATAAAGATCTAAGATATACGCTAAACAAATGCCAAGCGGTACGCTAAAAGATCTAGATATACGCTGGTCACTAATATTGTAAAATAGTATGGTGTAACAACAGCAACCCAAACATGAGTCTGTGGTGAGCAGATGGGTATGAATGAATACAGCAGCATGAGCAGCGTGGATAATCAGCAGCACAGGTAAGTCACACGTTGCCAATTAAAGTGACATTACAATTTTTTTTTTATGAAGGTTAAAGACAAAAACAACTGGACTTCTATTTTGTAGCTGAAGTCATTTCGCTTCTCATCCAATGAACTTTCTCAATTCAAAGAACAGGAAACGTGGGCTTCATGCGCACCCTCATTTGTTCAAGTGTGGGTTTTGCTTTGCAACTCGAACCCCACACTCCTTGTTCTTTGACTTGAGAAAGTTCCTCGGATGAGAAGCGAAATGTCTTCATCTACACAATAGAAGTCCAGTTGTATTTGTCTTTAACCTTTATTTTTTTGGACATCCCTTTAATAGTATTTGCAGAAACAATGATCCAGAACAAAAAAAACACTTAAACACATCTTTAAACCTGAGGAGCATTAAGGGCAGAACCACCAGGCTGAGGAACAGCTTCTACCCCTAGGCTGTTAGACTTAGGCTGTTATGTAACCAGGAAAAATCACTGCAATGCCACTTGGTTGTTATGTGCTGCTGACCATCTATGATGCTGATCTCATGCTGCTAATTATTTCATGTTACTGTGTTCATTAGTGTTCATAGTCCTCATCTGCTCACAAAGACTCATGTTCGTGCTGCTGTTGTTTTGGCACATTGATTTTGTACCATTAGGGCTTAGCGTATTCTTAGTTTAGTGTATGTAGTATATTCTTAGATCATGACTCTGATCTTACTAATGATTTTCTTTACAATTTGTGTTTTTGTTGGATGTAACTGGGACCCTGTGTACATAGTTTTGTCCCACCTCATGTACCACATGTGATGTGCATGACAAATAAATATCTGGCTGACTCTGATGACTATATTTTTTCTTAAAACTTTCATAATGCAGTAGTCCCTCGCTACTTCACGGTTCGTTTTTCACGGACTAGCTCTATCACGTTTTTTTTTTCCTTTGTACATACTGTACATGTACATTATCCATCCATCCATCCATCCATCCATCCATCCATATATATATATATATATATGTGTGCCACCATTTTTTTGTTTTCTTTCATTAAGTCATCACTGTTTTGCCAGTCTAAAGAACTACACTACCCAGAAGCCACCAGTTCACTTCCCGGAAGTCAACACTGCTCTTTCAACCACTGCTTGCTGCAAATGGAGGGAACGTTTTGCAGCAAAGTCAGAAGTTCTGTAAGTTCTGTTGCTCACAGGACTGGCAGGAAAGTCAAATAATTCTGAAGCTAAACTCATCCTTCAATTTGTATCTTCACTGCCGAGTAGCTGGGCTGCAGCCGCTCCAGGATCAGTGTGACCCGGATCCTGGGAGCTGCAGACGACAGACGCCTGCAGGGTTCAGTCAGGTTCTGGTTGTGCGGTGTTGGTCCAGAGGTGGTGGATTAAATCCTGGGCAGCAGCACATGCACATCAAGCTGGATGAAGCGGTGGGCTTCAGTTATACTGTACCGGGACTTTTTTCATCTATCGGGTCGGACAGGAACAGAGCCACCCCTGTACTACAGAGTCTGGAAGTAAAATGTTGTCGATCCTGAGCATATAAGTACTGTATGTTATTAAAATTAGTAGGTTTAAGAGTTTAGAGGACTGATTTATGGGCTTCATCGCTGCAGGGTAGGTCTGCAGAAACGAACCGTCGGAATAAAACAGAGATGGACAAGAACCACATACGTTGTTAAAATGACTAAGGTTTAAAAGTTTAGTACATTCCAAGAGTGTGGGAAGTGTTTCTAAAGCCTCATTATAAAGTTTACTGAACTTTAACTTAAACTACTGTATTCCTACTTCGTTTTTTCATTTATCACGGGGCTTCAGGGTATGGATCCCCCACGATAAACGAGGGACTACCGTATACACTTAAAGTGCCATTTCAGACAAACATACCGGTATCTTGTTGTTCAGACAATATATGATCAATTATAATCAAAGGCCATGCAGTTCAAACAAAGAGAAAAGAAATTTAATAATAATAATAATTTGTTACAATATTCAGTTCTTTTTAAGCATAATTAGTACTTGGAAAATATGAGAAAATAAACACAAAACAGTTCATGTTGAAATGCTCAAAGCAATGAAAGAGATGCTGTTTGCTCCTGGCAACACCAACTCAGTGACTGTCTGACAAAAGCCATGCGGGGGGTGAGGGTGGGGCCCTCGTATAGCATCGGGCTTCATCAGTCGCTCGGCTAATGATGTGCTTCCAATTAACAGATCCCAGTGATCACAGCAGAGGATTTGTACAAACACAGGGAGCAAAAAGTGACAGAAACAGAGAGAGGCGATAAGAAGGAGCCGGCGTAAGAAGGGAGTCAAGTCTTGCATAAAATTTACGAGCAAATAAGAGCAGTAAATAATAAAGATGAGCGAGAATGAAGCAGGGAGTAAACCGAGAAGTTTATTGGCTGGTTTAGAGAGCATGGCCGCTTAGCTTTGACACTAATCACTGTAATTATACACACATTGATTGGGTTAGGCCGCTAATTACACTCATGGTGTTTTGCGTGTAAACATGGGAACATATGTTTACACGGGCGCCATGCCAGGAGCTCAGCGCATCGCTGCGCTCTCACATGGAGAGCATAAATCTCCCACAGTTGTCTCAGCAGCAGTGATGATTCATGATCTGCTGAAGACCACATTACCATCGAGAAAAGCGTTTAAATCATCAGAAGAATCTCTGGAGCTGCTGCGCTTTGGGTTTTTATGGGACTGGTTTGTGTTCCGAGTTTATGCCTCCTGATTTTTTATTTTATTTTTTTGCCTCACTGTGTCAACGGAAACTCAAGGAACTCAATTTCCACGAAGCGTTTACAATTTGAGCGATCAAAGGAAGCTTGGGCATTTCTCTTAATAATGTTCTTTGTGTTATCTTTATGGTGTGAAATTAAAAGATCTGTAAGGGTCGGCAGCAATTATCTTCAGTTAGTAAATGTCATTTTTCTGGAAATGAGTTTTTCTTTTAAATAATGCTTACATTGGCCAAGCTAAATGAGTTTGCCTATAAGCAATGATTCAGAATGTGGGCTGTCAGCTGGCTTGTGAATTATTTTCATGTATTTATCGTTTTTCTTAGACGTCGTTAATTTTTTTCTTTTCTTGTGAGATAAACAAATCAAACCATGTACACATAGCTAATTATACATTTATATTTTTGTTACTTTCCTTTCATTCATCCATTATATTTTGCCCGTTTCTTCCGTTCTAGGTCGCAGGGGTCACATATCCAGCAGTCACTGTGCGAGAGGCGGGGTACCCCCTGGACAGGTTCTAAGCCCATCAAAACTTGATAGATTAGTGGCAAATTTCATAATTTTATTATGTTTTTACATGCAGGTGTTTTCTAATGACACTCAAAATCAAAGTCAGTCAAAACATTAGCAGAATGTTTTCATAAAAATGTAAATTCACATGGCATCTCTTTATACTTTGTTACTTTTTTGCTATTTTAAATGTTTTAAGTTGTGGTTAATAAGTGCAAAACTTTCTGAACGTGTATGTGTCTCATTTCTCCAAGCATCAGGAGCAGTAATGTCATTTATCAGCATTTCGATGAGCACGAGCATCTTCTCAAGCGAAGCAAAGCGGGACTGTCTTCCCATCCGCTGCTCTGATAGAAAATCCCAGCTTGCTCTTTTACAAGAAAATTAACATAAAGGAGGTACAGTGGTACTTTAATGGGCTAAGAAGTCTTCACTAAAGTATTTAGAAGGGTTTTTTTTTTCTCTCTTTCTTTTTGCCTCCGAACACTAACTGGACAGGTTCACCGGAGCATGAAAGGAAAAGCGTAAAGCGGGGGCAGCAAGCTCTTCAACTCGTACAGAGCGCCATTATGCACCGTCGTTAATTTAATAGTCATTCCTTAGTCAGCCCTGGGTCTGAAGATACGAGACTCCAACATTTGTTTGTCATTTCCCCAAACAGTTTTAATAAACAGCTAAAATCTCAAATGGCTTCTTGTACTCTTAATGTCCCCTGGATGCATTTGGATTGTTTTCTTTTCTTTTATATGCCTAATAATTTAATGATTTCTGCAACCTATTTGCTCTCTCTTCTTTGTGTTTAGTAATACGTTATATAAAAAGTGAATTTAATGAAGAGGATGTATCCTTTTTTTTTTAACCTGACTTTTTGTTCACATTTAACAGCAAATTCATTTACTCGTAGATACATCGTAAAGGTCGAGATATCAAACTCTAAACTTATTTTTTATCTGCTTGTGTGCATGCTTTCGCTTGTTTTACAGCTTCGCCAAGAAGAGGTTTGTTGCTCGAAACCTCAACAAAATCGAGGACATGCATTCTAGGCTGCAAAGCAACCTGGAGGCCATCGGCATGCTAAATCAACAAGTAAGCGTGTGCGTGCACAAACACACGCCGGGTCCTGACGGTCCTTTTAGCCGACAGATCCAAACACAAACCCACACACCAGCCCACCTGCTGTTGAGCTCACACAGAAGAGGAGGCTTTCAAGCGTCCAACTTCAAACACACAAGCCCACTTACACAGAGGCGCACGCAGACATCCATTTCCTCTTCCTACGATAAAAGTAAAAAGTCTGCAGTGGTTGGGGGGTGCAGCATGGAGGGGATGTGGGGAAAACAAATCGTATCGGGAAAAAGCAGTGACGTTTCTTTTCTCTGGTAAATGATTTCCCTTTCATGAAACTCAGAGAAAGATGTATATCAATACAGCCGCGCTGATCTCTCCATGACAGCGCAGGCAAATGGCCCGCTGTGATAAAACAATGTGGGGGAAAAAACACAGAGGAATATTCCTGGGAAATGCTGACATTTTTTACTGTGTTGAACTTCACAAGAGTCAACAAATCACCAAAGGAGAGACGAATCAAAAGAACTCCTCAGCCCCCTCAGTTCTCCAAAACTCCAGGGCCTGAGGAAACGGCTCACCCGACTTTTGTGAGCGTGCAGAGTGGCCCGCTGATTGACGGGCTGCGAGGAACGCCGGTACTCGTTGAAGTTTTTAACGTCGACATCAGTTGCATGTTTGAGACAGAGGAGCGTGGAGCACAGGAAGCAGCAGACAGAAGGAGGAGGGTGCTCTTTAACAGGTCAGGTGTGTAATAGCACCTCTTAATCTCCAGTGTGAATCATTACACACATCGATCCAACACAGACACACAAACTTACAAGCAGCTTGGAGAGGATAAGAACTGTCCAGTGGTCACTCGCTCCTGTACACCGTCACGCACACATCCAGAAGTCAGTGGAGGAGTTTGCGCAGTTTCTTTATGCACAACACACTGGGTTATTAATTGGGTCTGTGTCTCTTTGCATCAGTCTTACTTACTTATTAAAAATGGGCTGTTGCTCCTCCTTTCACCCATGGGCGCTGTAAAAAAAAAACAAAAAAAAAAACAACACAACACATACATGCATGATTTACATTGCACTGCCAAGATTATTTCATGCAAACTTTTGAAATGTGACTCAGAATTACTGAGATTCTGATGAACATGGGGGGGGGTGATGCTTTAAAAACCTAATTATGATTCAACGGTTTTGTTTTGATCAAATATGCCAAACCTGATTTGCACTTTTATTTTTAGTCCTGAATGGATGCATTTACAACTGACTTTAGTTTCCTCTTCATTGTTTCAGGCTTAAACTGTTCTAAAACCACATGATCCCAAAGTGTGAAGAATGCTTGAAGCAGCCATGTTCTTACAGCTCAAATTTTATTTTATCTCTTTGGTCACTGTTGTTGCTCTGTATTTAATGGATTTCACTTATATAGCACCTTTCTATCTGATCAAGATACTCGAGGCACTTTACAATCTGTGCCTCATTTACCCATTCATACAGATCTCTACTAGATCTGTACAAAGAATAATCAGAGCTTTAGATCACATTTGTACACCGATGGGACACACATTGGGGGCAAAGAGGGGTTCAGTGTCGTACCCAGGGACACTTCAGCATGTGACTGCTGGTGGAGTCGAACCCCCAGCTCTCCCATTGGAGTAGGACTACTCTAACCACTCAGCCACAACTGTCCCATTAACAAAATTACAAATATGTAGGGATTGGTCTGTTTCATGGATTTAGCCCCATCATGTGTTGTGTTTTTTGTCTTATGTCCTTTTTATCAGTTTCTGTTTTTCTATAGGGTTTGTGTTTTCCTAGTGTATGCTTCCATCTAGTGTTGTATGTCTTTTTCTGCACTCCCTGGCTTCCTGGTTTGTCATTTTCCCTGATGTGGTTCAGCTGTGTGTCCTCACAGGTGTTTTGTCTCGTTTGTCACTGTATACAAGTCTGTGTCTCTGTGTTAGTCCTTCGTCCTGGCATTGTTTCCTGTCACCTTGGTCCTCTGCGTTTCCCACAGTTTATGTAAGTTTGCTGCCCGGTCAGCTGTTGTTTTGTTATTATTAATAAATTATTTTATTCATCTCCTGAGTCCTGGATTGTCTGCCTGTACCCCTGGGTTTACCCCTCACCAAACAACATTACGACAAAATAAACAAATAGTGGCTCCAACAGAACCCAGGAAGATCTGTCCCGAGGATCCATGTTAGAAAATATACATGCATACACACATAGTAGTCCCTCACTTATCGCAGGGGTTACGTTCCAAACACTCTCAAGATAGTAGGTGAAAATCTGTGAAGTAGGGACGTTGTATTTATTATAGTATCTGTATAAACCCTTCCCACGCTCTTACAATACTGTTAATGTTCTAAACTCACTAAACGCTCTAAAAGAGCAAAGCAAAATGGTAAATGGAATGTATTTATATACTGTAGCTCCTTTGTATGTAATTAAAGGCGCTATATAAATAAGAGAGCAGACATATTGATGCTACGGTTACTGAACCCCTCCAGTGGTGGACTGGCCATCGGGAGCACTGGGGCATTTCCCGGTGGCCTGGCCCGCTCACTGATCGGCGAGAGGGACTACAGGCTAGGTTCGGGTCGTGCTTGATTATTTTAAATAAACACTCCATGCTGCTTTATTATTTAAAATAATCAAACGAGACCTGAACCTAGCCTGTAGTCCCTCTCGAAAATCGCTGAGCAGGCCAGGTCACCGGGAAATGTCCCGGTGCTCCCGATGGCCAGTCCGTCCATCAGTGCAATGTTCTGACTGGCCACCTTCCATCAATCAACCAATCATGCATCGTACAATCTTAAGGTGAAAACCCACAAAAGAATGAGTCTGTGAAAGTTGAACCAGAAAGTATCGAGGGACTACTGTGTACACACACACACATAACACACGCACGCACACACACACACACACTAATTGCCATGACAATTTGGTGGGGGTTTTTGCACCTGAGCTGAGGTAGAAGAAGTCCATCATCATAGACCAATGCCTCCCCTTCAAAAAAAGGTTGAGTGTGTTTTATCAGATCTTCCCATCTTCCTCATCTCTGTCATAAAGCAAAAATATCAATTGTTCCAATAAAGTTGCCATAAAGTTCACAACCTCCCATTCACTTGTTGTTTTCTTGCATTGCCACAAATACCAGGTACTCTCATTCTTTTCACCCAAAGAAGCACACTTCTTTACCTGTAGAACAATATAAGCATGAGGAGACAAAGCTTTATTTTTTATTTTACGTCACTCCCTGACAATTCGATGAGCTGCTCAAGATGAGTGAAGATGAAACAGGTCCCTTTGAATATGCAGATAATTAAAAATATGTCAAACCCAGTGTTTGTTGCTTTTGGTGTAACCTGAAATAAACACAGTGCATGTTCGCCTAAAGGGACTTGTAATGGTTTAGCCATGTCAACATGTTATTTTTTGTCTTGTTAAAGATTAAATTCAAGACTGTAGTCATCAGATGTAATGCATTTGCTCAGATTTATTGTGTCTGTGGGACTCTGTGGTTGATGTCTGGATGTTAGCAGAAGCATCCGGAGACGTGTCTGTCTCATCTCCGTTTGTGTTTTTTCTATCTTTCCAACACCCCCCCCCACACACACACACACTCACACACACACACACACACACACACACTAAAATCACACATGGCCAGACATGTCAATGTGACATCATTGTTTAACCACAGCTTTCACACACACACACACCATGAGCAGATGTTTGCAACTGTCTTTACTCGCTTCGTCTCTTTTTGTCTTTGCTTTGTTTGATTTCACGTTTTAAATGTCTTTATAGATAAAATGATATTTACTCTGATTTTCACAGCATATTCCTTTACAATACTAAATCAGTTTTTTCTAGTTTACATAATTTGTATGTATTTATTTAAATCCCTCACTTCTTTTACCCAAATGTGTTTGTTTGAAAATAAGACATCCAGCAGTTTAACCCCGTGTGTAATTGTGTCCCATCGTGTTTTTACAATGTGAGATTTGTTTTGTGTCACGAATGATTTTATGCGACACAGACTTGGAATGATTGCTTAAATTGGCTGTTTTCATGTAGAAATTTCCTCCGCTGGACGACTCCAAAATGTACTTCTGAACCTTCGCTTGCAATTTTCATTTCTTTTCCAACGAGCACGAGCACGACTGTAAAGGCTGAATTAGCCACGCGATGGAATGTCGGCGGCTTGATGAACTTTTTAGCCGTTCACGTCTGATGGTCATCTTTTTGTGACTTTGAATGAGGTTTTGTGATTTGATTCTATGAACTAAAGGAGAGTAATGTTTGAGATTCTATGAGAACGTATTTTAAATTCACCCCTGTGCTCTCAAACCGTTTCACAGTCGCACACGTTCAAAGATGAAGTTAACCTTTTTATCTTTCACCTTTTTTCTTCTCTCTCCAGTTAAATGTCTTCCATAGGGAGAATAAGATGTTGCATAATCAGTATGAGGAGGAGAAGTCCATGCGCAAACAACTTGCGCAATATCGCTCACTTCCCTCCACCTCCCAGCACTCCTTATAAGCTCCCCATCGCACCATCCCTGCTCCAGCTCCTTATCCTCCTCTGGCTCCTCTCATCCTCTGAGGATGAGCCCAGTGGCAGGAGACACTGGTGGTACAGTATTTCAATTCAGACTCAGCTGAGGGGAGCTGGTGCACAGAGATCAGATGGGTCCCCAGCTGTAGATGAAGCGCTGAAGGAACTGAAGAGGGCACTGTTCCCACCTCCCTGAAAGGTCAAGCAGGCCTTTGGTTCAGTGAAGCTCCCTGAAGACTGAGCTGTCTCGACTCCTTGACTCCCAGCTCCTCACTGGGGAGCGCACTCAGCCTGAGGTTAATGTCCTGCAGGTCAAACTCCAGTCCCGACGTTCCCTTTCTGCCTGGGAGAGCAGAACCAGAAGGAACGATTTGCCAGTTTACAGCTGAAGGTGCGGTATCTTCAAAATGTGCCAGAGCACCAAGGAAACTGCAGCACGGTCATTGTCAGAAGTATCCATCACATGAGTTCATTTAATACTGTGAATGATTATGAAGCATTCTAACACACTATTGTGACCCATTTTTCTTCTTCACGTTTTCCAGCACAATTCTCATCCTGCAGTTTTTGCGCCATTTCAACAAATCATAAATCAAAACATTCGGCTGTTTCAGGACAATCCTGCTTTGCCTTTTGGTGTTGGTGCAACTTTAGCTTTTTGAAAAATTTAGCCTTTTCTCAGAGAAAATGAATTGTGCTCATTTTACATCCTTCAAATCTTTAGATATGTTTATAGCCGTTTTCTGCTCCTTTCACATTTTGTTCTGGTTCAGCTTCTTTCAGCTTCCTTCTGCAAATTTAAACATTTTTCAGCTAATTTCAGCTGTTTTGTGCTCCTTTCAGATTCTTTCTGCCAACTACAACATTTGTGCTTCTTCTAACTTCTTTCTGCTAATTTCAGCTTGTTATGCACCTTTCAGCATATTTATGCGTTTCAGCTTTTTCTGCTATTTCAGCTACTATTGAGCAGTTTTTATGATGATAATTTAGCTTTTTCTGCTAATTCCACATTTTGTGTACTCATTTAAACTTTTTCAGCCTAATTCAGCAAAAATGTGCTCTTTCAACTTCCTTCTGGTAATTTAACGTTCTTTCTGCCTCTGTAGCTAAATTTCCTGTTTGTTCTTGTTCGTTTGCTCATTTCACATTTTTTCAAGGAATTTCCATTTCCTGTGCTCATTTCTGCTTCTTTCTGCCTTTTTAGGCAAACTATTTTTGCCTTTTTCTGCTAATTTAAGCTTGTTCTATGTTTTTAGCATTTTTAAGTTTATTTCAGCTGTTTTCAAAGTTTTCCCTGGTTAGTTCCGATACTTTCAGCCTAATTTACTTCTTTCTGCTAATTTTAGCTTTTTGTGCTCCTTTTAGATTTTCTCTGCTAGTTTCAGCTTTTTTCTGCTAATTCAGCTAATATGTACCTGTTTTTATGCAAACTAGCTGTTTCCACATGTTGTGCCTCATTTCAGCTTCTTCCACTTCCTTCTGGTACATTCAGCTTTTTTTTTTTGCCTTTTCAGCTACTTTTCAGGCGTTTGATAATTTCAGATTTTTTTAGCTGATTTACTAATCTGTGCTTATTTAAACCAAATTCAGCAAATATGTGTTCCTTCTGGTTTCTTCTAACTTTACCGGTAAACTTTTTTCTTCGTTTCAGCATGTTTTTAGCTAATTTCAGCTGTTTTTCAGCAAGTTCTTCTGGAATAAGCATTTACACTGCATTTTTGCAGGAAATGCAATTTCTCTAGTTTAAAAAAAAAAAAAAGACTTGATAAGAAACTAAATGCAATAGTCTGACAGAGTAAATGTGTTCGACATTAGACGTGCGTTTCTGGCTGAGTGAGTGACAACTCACCATCATTACCCACAGACATAGCACAGATGTTGATGTAAATGGATGCAACACATTATCTGGTCAGGCTGCAGCTGTGCGCCATGTGTCTTGTGTCTACTGCAGTGAAATTGTCCATGTGGCGTCATATGCGAGTACGTGTACTTCAGTTTCTTTGTGACAGCATGTGCAGAGGTATGTGAATGAGTATATTACTTGTTTAAGATCATCAGTACTTCATAAGCATAAGCACAATTAAGAACTATGTTTTTTTCCCCCACACAGTTTTTTGTGAACACGTTTGTAAATGACAAAGTGCAATAAAATCTAATTTATAGTAGCTCTACAACCTCTGAATAATTTATTAATTAGGATTTTTGTATTATAAAGCTATTTTAAGAGAGTTGCAACATCATATAAAATGTAAAAAAAAAAAAAAGTAAGGATTTGTACGTCAGCAGCGCAGTGGATCAGTTGGTAGAGCTGTTGCTTCTCAATGAGAAGGTCGCCAGTTCAAATCCCATCTGGGGACCTTTCTGGGTGGAGTTTGCATGTTCTGTCCGTGCTGCGTGGGTTTTCTCCAGGTACTCCGATTTCCTTCCACAGACCAAAAACATGCATGTTAGACTGACTGGTAACTCTAAATTGTCTCTCGATGCAGTGGCGGCTCGTCAGTAGGGGGCGCTTGAGCGCCGCCCACCCACATTGAAGACTTGAAAAAATTTCATAAATGCACTCGGGCTGACAGTTCATTATGAAAAGAAAAAGTTAATTATAAAGCGGGAGATAACCAGATATTTTGCTTGGGCATTTGCCCATTGCACTAGCTGTGTGTATAGGCTTTTTTAATTGGCTATGTGGAAATTTACAAGAATTTTTTTTTGTGGTTATACACCGTATACTCGCATATCACGTAGACTGCTACATTTCTGCTAAGAGATCCATACTCTAATTTTTTTTAATACCCAGTCCTCTTACTGACCTGTTGCCAATTAACCTAATCCCAACTTGTTTTTAGATGTGTTGCTGCCATAAAATTCAAAATTGCCTTGCTTCAAAAATGATACAACATTAAGCATTTGATGTGTTTATGGTTTCTGAGAATAAAGTCGGGTTTAAAAGATTTTCAAATTATTGTTTTCTGTTTTCTATCCACGTGTCACAAAATAATTCAAATTATTTTAAAAGTGGGGTTGCCTTTAAAAACATTAGGGAGTGTATTTCATACAATAAATGACCTAAAGTCAGGTTTTGGATGAGTGCTCCATCGCACTTATGCCCAACTGTTCAGTGCACGTCATAGACGTCTTTTAATGTGTTATGTGTCTGAACAAGAGTGGCGCGAGTTCACACAAGTGGTGATTAGGAGAGAAAGCATGCAAATATCTGGATTTATACAAAATGGGACCCATTTTACTGTGATAATGAGAGTTTGGGGAAAACAGGTCTCAGACCACTACTGGGCTCTTCATCTTGCCCTTCTTTGTCATCGTCACCCTCATTTGTATTCCAAATACTTTTTTTTTTTATTCTTTATTGCTTGTGTTTTGTATAGCCAGTGAGGATGTCGGACATTTTAATGATTTCGAGCAGAGTTTCATGTCCTTGTTAGCTTGGTTCTCCTCATTTGCCATGTCATACTCAAAAATAGTTCTTTTTATGCGCAAACGCACGCACGTGTGCGCCTACTCACACATCCACAATGCTATAGTCTTTCTCAAACATGCTCGTACATTCACACAAACGGCACCGTCATTAAAAATGAAACCACAGACTTCTTTTTTTTTTTTTTTACTCCAAGGACTGAGAGAAAAGTCAGCGGCGCAGCGGTGAAAAGAGTCCCCCTGGAAACAATGAGGAGAATGATCATTTGTTGTTCTTGAAAACCCGGTGAGGTTTCACAGAGGTTAAGCTTCCCTTTGATGTGTTTTTAACTCGTTTCAGCTCTGTGGAGGGATTAGTCAGCCTCTCACACACACATGCACAAACACACCCCTTCACACACACAAAAGCCGGCTCTTAATTTCCACACCACGAGCTCTTCTCTCAAAGACAAAAAGCACAGAACAGACTCCTTCCTAACCTAATTTCATCAAATGAGCATGTGTGGCGCTTCGCTCCTGCATGTGTGGTCCCTTGGAAATCTGTGGTAAACCAGCGAAATATTGCAAGTCAGTATTTTCTTTTTATCCCAAATTAGCGTCTGGCTGTTTGTGAACAGTGTGGGCCCTCAACCACGAGAGAGACGGAGGAACGGAGACAGAAAGTTGTTGATCATCACAGTGCTCATTACTGTATTTACAGCCTTGATCCTTATTTTGGGATACAAATGACTGGGGTGCTTGTGAGGAGTTTTGTGCACGTTGCCAGCTCTGGTTTGAGCTGCAGTGTGTGGTTCCTAATGATTAACACATAGAACGAGTGCGCATGTCGGTTTCGTGTTGTTTTTCCAAGCAGCTCTGCATCAAATTGTGTTTGCAGGCGATTCAAGGTCTTTAACCAGCCTGCAGCTCAAAATAGGTGGAGCAATGAAAATAATGTGCATTTTGCAGAGACAATAAACTCAACAAAAAATACTTACACTTATGCTGATGCACTTGTTGTACTTCTTGATGCAAGGGTCTTGCAGAAACTTTTTTGAACTGTTGACATTCTTGAGTAACCTGTATCTTAACCGTTATATTGACTTCTCGCTTTAAAAAGTCAATAAAGAACAAGTCCTCAAAATGCAGGAAACATATTTAGTCATCTGTTTGTTTATTAATTTGGATCCCCATTAGCCGTTGCCGTAACAATAGCTACTCTTCCTGGGGTCCACGTGATTAAAAAAAGCATTTATTACAAAGACAGTTACACTTAATATAGCAATGGTAACGTAGCATAATATGACAAATCATGAATGTATAATTATAACACTTTATATAATAAAATAATTTAGCAGGGCTCTTTTAAAAGCTCTATCAATTGTTGCATTTAACGCAGTTGAATGAAGAGAGTTCCAGGTTTTCATTCCTCTAAAAATAACCGTCTTTTGTCCAGCATTCCTGTTACATGGTGGAAGAGTAAAACATTTTAAAGCATGCCTTGGAATAAAATTGTGTAAACTTTGGCTAAATAAAAGTCGATTATATAAAACATTTGGTATCTTAGATACCACGTTTCTAAAAAATAAAAATAATAAAAAAATAAGCATAAAAGGGCAATTTCAACCTTATTTTTAATCAAAGGCCAACTTAATGCTTTGTGCATACTGATAATATTTGTATATTATATATATTTGTATCGGTGAAACTGGGGAAGAAGAAATAAATAAAAGGCATCACATTAATCCATCCTTTTACTTTTCTCCAGGTTATGGGGAGCTTGTCCCTTTCTCCATCACTGAGTGAGAGGCGTGGCTCAGGGTGCATGTCTCGGCTACATACATTATGGACTTCTTACGTCGTCTCAAACCGGGCCTACGCAGGTCAGCCCAGCATGGGGTCAGCGTCGTTCCATTCAGTAGTTCCACCCACTGTCAGCTGTTTGTAGAATCTACTTGTCCGATATTCCAAGTGAGACGGTGGAGCTGAAGATTCACCGTTAGCAGATTGCAGGAAATTGATAGTCCAGGGAGTAACATATTGGTACCTCTTTTTCACAAGGATTTTTTTTTAACCTTGCAGCCGCACTATTCCTATAATACATTCATTAAAAACACTGTGGTGCTATGAAGAGGAGCAGATGATTTCTTGCTTATTAGCCGAGGACAGAATTTGGACAAAGCTAGGCCAAATTAGCTCAATAGGACAGGCTTGAGCTTGAAGAGAATGGTGTGTTTATTTGACATATACAGTTAGCACAAGGTCAACAATACAATGAAATGTTCAGGATGAGAAGAACCATTTCGACTCGCTTAAAAAAATAAAAATACTAAAGCATGTCAAAAAGTACAAAATATGCACAAAAATGCAATACAAGGTCCAAAATAAATACAGTAAACATTGCAGAATACAACAGCCACACAGCAACAAACACCAGGTGTGCCAGATGTGAACCAACTCTACCGAGCCGGTGAATAAAGTTGTCCAGAGTTACAGCACAGTCAGGGATGGACGGCTGCAGCCATGACGGCTAGGCAAAGACAGAACAGCTCCTTGTGTCCCGCTCACAACAAGTCCATGGACACAGGTCACCCAGTCTATTCTGACTGAGTGGAGAGGTGGGTTTACTGCATCCTCGGTGGGTTCTGCACAAAACACCGGCTCGCTTCCCTCCATGTTTTCCTTTTACGGTGCCCAAGTAAACAAAGGTTCCAGGGGAAATGTCCACCACAGAGTCCCCGAAATCCCAACTCACTGACGATCGCAACTCCAAAACACACAAAAAGAGCGAGTCGAAGCGGAGCTCTCATCAGTGCTGCCATGCTGTGGTGCACGTGACATGGACTCGACGGTTGGATAAAATTGAGACTGGACGATGTGAACATGGCACTAGAGACAACCAACCATTCACTCTCATCCACACCTGCTTAGAGTTACCAGTTAAACTACTTTGCATGTTTTAGGTAAGTTGGAGGAAACCGGAGAAAATCCACGTTTGCACAGGGAGAACATGCAAACTCCATATGGAAAGGTTCCTGAAAGGAAACAAGGAGATGCTGCTGTATTCATACACATCTACTCACTACAGACTCATGTTCGTGCTGCTGTTTAATATACCGTATTATTTGACATCATTAGTGTTTAGCGTATATGTTTGATCCTTACTCTTTTTTTATATTTTTGCTATTTTTGGGTGTAAATGGGACCTTGAGTACAGTTTGGTTCCACCTCATGTGCTGCGAATGACAACAAATAACCTTGAGCAAACCTTCGACCTTCCCGCTGAGAGGCGACAACTCTAACCACTGCCACACCGTGCCACCATCTCAGAGTTAGCAAAAATGTTGAAATCTGAAACTTCTGTCTATCACAATTTCTCACAACCTCTGTAAACCACGACTGACAAATCTTTTTAATTGTACGACAGTTGTTTTGGATAAAATCTGTCATTGGAAAAATAAACGTATCGATTGCGACTGCTCTGTCGCACACAAAAACAGACAAAGTGGTGAAAAAAAGTAAAACCGACATGAGCGCTGGTGTCTCCTTTGAAATTATAGGCCTCTCGAAAAATAAAATGAAGAAAGGAGACAGTGAGGCACTTTTGTGGCTACTTCTTCTTTTTTTTTTAACTATATGGAAAAATGTTGACATTCTGCTGCTGCAGTCAAAGGTTCATTTTCTCTGTGACAAAATGTTCCAGCAGAAGCCCTCTGATTATTTACACAGGGCTTTATTAATCTTGTCACACATTAAAGAGTGAATCAGCACTACTTTTTCTGCTGCAAACATATTTATACGACCTCGGCAGTGTACAGTGAGCAGCATTACTCTTCCGCTTAAATTCAGCATTTTTTTTAAATTATTTCACTGAAAGTAGAGGAAAACTTTAAGTTTGTCCTTTATTCTAAAAACTAAAACTTTGACTAAAACATCTTTTTGCTTCACAGTCATTAAACTGTAAGTGCTTCCAAGACACAATTACCGTTCGCCAATTACTTTCGTGTTGGAAATAGAAACGTGCGCAGAATGCACTAATCTGAAAACAACACTTGGCTCGTGTTTGGAACGACACAAAGCTCCGAGAAGAGAGCATGTTCTTAAAACACAACAAAGTCGTGCACACGTTTAGACCCAATTTAAAGATCTCTGCAAAGTTTTGAACTAAAAAGTAAAATCACGTGCAAGTGGTCTTATATCTGTGAAAAAGTGGCAACTGAAGTTGATCACAGGAGAAAAAGCCGCACAAAATCCATTAAATAGAGCAATTTAGACTAATTCAAAACATGCTGCAAGCATCACATTTGCTATCAGAGTAAACCTTTGCAACGTCTTGAGCTACCATTGTTAAACAATATAGTTTAAATACAAATAATACTGATTATTGATGAAAATCACCTAGAAGTTTTGTTGAAATAAACTAAATGTGATTATAATTTGTGTTGCCTGGATGGTTTTAATAGAAGGTATCCAAAATGCTAACAAGGTTAAGTCAGGTCATCTGGACGGATCCTTCTTCAGTGGTCACTCCTTCAGGGATGAAGATGTGCACGTTCTCGATAGAAAGGAAGGTTGGTTTGAGAGAGGAGTAAAGGAAGCCATCTTTGTGAAGAGAACCAGTCCATCTTTAAACAGATTGATGTTCAACTTCCACCCTCTTACAATGCTGTGATTGCAAGCATCACTCAGCCCCTTGTGAATAGCAAGGGCATCAGATGACCAATTCTTAGGGCTAAAACGATCCACCGTTCGGCTGATGGTCCTCCTTTTGCATGTGAACAACTAGTTCTGGCTGTCAGCATCAAACTGGTTGGTCCATTATGACAAGGAGCCATTTATAAGACTGAGCTTTCTTGCAGTGCTTCAGACTGAAGAAGTCTTTTGGATAAAAGACAAAACTTTTCAACAAATAAGAATCCCTCCAGATGACCTGACTTAACCTTGCTAGATTTTTCTACCTGGATTATAGAACATCAGGGCATATCCTAAAATATTTTATGTGATCAACTAGGGAAAAAAATAGATTAAGACAAAGTGTAAGTACATTATTTAATGCAGTGTACCGTAATTGCCGCCGTATACGTTGCACCACCCCAAATATGTTTAATAAAGTGCAAAAAAACAAACTTTGCCATATAGGTCGCATTTGTTATGCATCACCGCTGACCACCCGGAAACGTGGGCCGATGTTATGACAAAAATCAATTGGCTAACAAATGTCTGCTATGGGGTCATGCACGGGAGGACTTTAAGAATTTAACAAGGTTAATACTTAAAAAAAATTATTTGTTTGCTCAACATTATAGCAAAGATGTGCCTCAGTTTAACTTTTTCTTAATAAATGCACGTTAATGGTCATATCAGCTTAATTTCGCTGGGCGGGGCGGCGAAATGCAGCTGATTTTGCGTTTGCTGCAGGAGCGAGATGAAGGTGGCTTTGTATGGCAAGCCAAGTGTCTCATTAATAGCCACTTTTACCTATTTATGAGACGCTTGGCTTGCCATATTACTCAACTGCCCTCTAGTGGCTGAAAATGGTAGTGTTCAATATTTTCCATGTCAGAATGAATGAAATTGTCAGATCTCAGCCAAAAATTGGTTATAAATATGGGAAAAAACATAAGTCGCTTTGCTGTATAAGTCGTAGGGCATGCTTATTTATACAAAAAGGTGTGCGACTTATACAGTGAAAAATATGGTACATAATTTGCCATTAGCACAAACATTTCTTTCAGAAATTTGCATTGCTATTGACTTTATAGTAAATGTTGGCGTTTCTGCTTAGAACAAAAAAAAAAAAGGTTTTCAATCCATTTTAAAAAGTTTATTTTAATGCTTCAACAAAGCACGTAGCTCTCAAAGGACACACCACACGTTGTATGTTATATGTCCTGAAATAATGGTTGAGTTGTCATGGGGAAACTTTCTCTCCACATAAACTCTCTTCCTCAAGAGATAAAACTAGAGGGGAAGAAATGAAAATGATACAGTTTAGGACAATAGAAAACCTGGTGGGACTGTGAGATTACATTCAATTTAAAGGAGAGGAAGAGCTGAGGACTACGGGGAAAGAAGTAGTAAAAGAGCAATCCAGTGGGGGAGAGACTAAAACAATGTTTCTGGGGATTTAAGAAATACATTTGGAAATCTGAATGGAGAACAACAAAAGGTGTAACATGAGATTGAGATGACAGAGGAGGAGAGAGATAAAGAAGAAAGAGACGTGATGGGACATTTGGTGCGATGGAAGGAAAGTTAAACGTGAAAGAATTCTGGCAGAAAGAATGAGAACGATATAGGAATGAGAAGACCTGAAGAAAAAAAAATGAAAAGATAGAAATTAAAAAATGAGGACGTAGTGTGAGATTTAGGGTTCATGTGGAAGAGAGAGCCAGAGACGAGCATATTGTCCTTATCGGCCTGCTCCAGGAAGCTGCTCCCTAATGGGGCTGGTGTGAAGGGGAAATGAGGAGTGGGTCTGATGCTACCTGATTAGCTACGGCCTCAACACACATCAAAGGCGCGGAGCAGAGGAAGGCGTGCCAGGTGTGGATGTGAGCGAGGTTCTGGGCCCAAGGTGAGTCACCATCACCTCCTTCAGCAGAGGTACGAATGAGAATCGCTCTCGGATGCAGACACATGATCATTTCCTCAACCTTGAAAGAGAAGTCCTCTCTGAATAAAGAAGGGCCTCTGAAAGGGAGGAGGGGTAAACAGACAAAAAGGAGGTGGTGGAAGAATGTGGAGGACTGACTGTGACATAATTAAATAAATACATAATACAAAATTATTAAATATACAATTAAATGATCAAATACACCATTAAATAACGAAATGTACCTTTTAAACAATTTATTTCATTATCAATTACCTTTCGTGCTCCAGTAACTCCATGAAATGATCTTAACTGTCAGTCTCACTCGTCAAACTCAGTGGGCGGGACTAGGGCGACTCGTGAACAGACCCTGACGCCTGATTGGCTGTTCCTCACAGCAAACGAAAACAAAAAAAAAATGACCACAGATCCGCAGGCAAGAAAATATATTCTGAAACTTTAGGAAGCGGTAATCGTGTTTACGTGTATTCGGATGAAACCGTTTTTCATACCATGAACGTAAAGAAGAAGACGCGCTTTTACGAGACGACTTCAGACCAAAGCAATGGATTCCACATGATCAGCGTTAGTCCCGCCCTCTGAATTTGACAAGTGAAACTGACAGTTTAACGGCGACGCACGAGGGTGGAATAAATAATGAAATAATTTAATTGTGTATTTAATAATTTAATTGTGTATTTAATGATTTATTTCATATTTAAATGATACATTTCATTATTATGTACTTATTTATGTCATTTCGTCACATTCCGTCCTCCACAGAAGAGAGAAAGGAGCAGGTTGGAATGAAAAACTAAATATTAAAAAGAGTCATCATGCTTCATATGAGGGAGAAAGATGAAATTTGTCTTTCAGCAAACGACAGCTGTTTTCACATAAATTAGAGCAGGCCGGACCGCCTCACAATCGCTACCTCAGCCCTAACGCCACACAGAAAGCACAACTACACACTCGTATGTGGAACAATCAGCGCCGCGGCGTTGACCAGTCGGTGTCCCTGTTTGAAATTCAACACTCCGAGACCTATATCCCTTTTTCTACCCCACACCCCGAATTCATTACTGTCACACACCTCTAATCATATTCATCATACTCCCAGAGCCACCCCTACCTTTCTACTTAAATTTTCTATCCAAGGGAGCCCCACTAAGGCTGCGGGTGACCTTCATTAACCCCCCCTTTCTTCCAGTTTCACATTTTATATTTGTTTTTTCATCTGCTTCTCAGTGCGCTCCCTCCCTTTTGTATTTTCTCGTTTTTACTCCGAAGCCTTTAGCTTATTTTTTGTTTCTCGCGTGTATTCTTTTCAAACTGTAAACCGCTTCCAGTGCCCCCCCCCCACCATCCCTCCCTCATTTTTTTTATCTGTCACTCTTTTCTCATTACTCCCCGCTCCGTGTTTCATTAGCATACAGAGTAAGAAGATGGCGCTGGGGGTAATCTGCGTGATTTGCCGATGACAAAATGGAGGGCGTCATCGGAGGTCGCGGCGCCGTCATCGACTGCCAAACCTCCGCTGATGCCTGCCTGTCACGCGATCGCGTTCGTGCACGAGTGATGGAAGGAAACTTGTATCTGTAATCAGGTGTGACACATCACAGTGTAAACGCTGCAATCTTACCCGACAGCCACGCACACACCAGCAGCGTTTGCATCGTGGGCCGCGAGGACACAAACAGACACCGACAGGTTTCTGAAAACACCTGGAGACGCACGCGAGAGCTGCTTTAATGAACACAGCCCGTTTGTTTTCTGTCGAGTTCCTCCTGTTTGTACGGTTCTTTGGGATTTAAATGTGGGTGTTGCGCTTTGGGACATGGACTGTCAGGACAATGGCTCCTTTCCTTTGTCAATTACCTCATGATCACATCCGTGCTCTGGCAGTTAACAGTTTTAGATCAGTCGATCAGGAACTGTTTTATCACGAATCAACATCTGTCTGCTTGGCAAAACAGGCGGAAATCATTTTATAGTGGAGCTTCATGGCAACATTTCCACATAGTTTTCATTCGTTTCATTGTTTTGACATTGCAAACAAAAAGCGCTTTTTGGAGAGATTCGAAACGTCGCGAGGGCCACGGCTAGAGGACGGAATGTGACAAAATGAAATAAATAAAAACGCAATAATGAAAAGCATCGTTAATTAAACAAATTATTAAATGCACAATTAACTTATTTATTTCATGATTTATTCAATTTTCTCACATTCCACTCTCGCGTGTCACCATGTAATTATGTAAACTGTCAGTCTCAGTCATCAAACTCAGTGGGCGGGACTAATGCTGATCGTGTGAAATCCTAAATTGTCAGATAAACTATAAGTTTCACGAACATTATCCCAATATACACATATTGACTTTAATTGCTGGACGTACGGCCCCTGAGCTGCTGGCCTCCACAAACTGTGACCCCCCAGCAGTTTTGTTGAATTGCCCTACGTAGCCAACATCTAGGAAGAAAAGACAAAGAAATTATATATATATATATATATATATATATATATATATATATATATTATATATATATATTATATATATTACATGTTATTAAAAAAAGGTCCTTTAGGCTGAAAATGTGGATTGTTTGTCAGAACATTTAAGTTGTTTTAGTGATTCACAGTCTGTACGGTTTATTTCTTTAACAACACATTTTTAGAAAAAGTTTTCTTATCAAGCCAATTGCAGTGCAATATGACAAGAGCAGCAGACTTACATTTATGGTTGCATGTTGATCAGATGGCGGCCTCTGATCATGATTAGAAATTGTACCTTATTTATCATCAACCCGTGCTTGACAAGCCAACCGTGTTTCAAAACGATCTCTTTGGTCTCAGCGAACGAGAACAGTGAACAATAAGTTTAGGAGAGGGGAAAAATTGAAGGAAGCAGCTCAAATAATATAGTTACAAAGCAGAAGAGCAAAAAAATGAAAGGAAAAAAGTAGACAAATAGAGAAACATACAGAATGAAGAATGAATTCCCAGGAGACGTTAGGTTTTATTACTGTGTCAGCTTGTCTCTAATATTGTCCCTGCTATGGTTATGAGAGCTAGACATACTTTGGTGCTAATAGACAGATTATGGAAAGAAACGAAGCATGTCCTAAAATCCTCTTAGCAAGCCTTCACCTTTTTATGTATTATTTCCTGCCATACTTTCCTTTTTTCTTTTCTTTCATTCTTTCTCTTTCTACTCCGGTGGCCATGGCATTGTCTCGTTGACTGTGTTTAATGTTTGATTGGTTCATGGTGGGAAGTGTTGTCTCTCACGCTCTCTGTATCTTTTTCCATCTCACACATTTTCAAAAGGCACTTTATTTGTTGTCCCTGGGGAGCACTACATTATGCATTAACCTGTTCAATTATGCATTCATTTATGCAGCCATTGCCTTATGTAAATGCACTTTATGATTAAACAAATTGTTTCACTGTTTGGCCGTGTGATTCCCACATGGAGTGTTTGCCAGTGACATCATGAAGCAGCCGGGAGAGGTTCAGTGTCTAAAGTGTGAGTTCTGTTTAAATTGCTCAAGGGTCAGGTAGATACTGAACAGTCCAACACTAAGGTTAACAAAAGGTTAAGGTAAAGGCTTGTGGCGTGGTGGTATTCAGGTTTATTTTTTTTTTACCATTATATTTTTCTTATGGTATTGGTTTTCTTGGCGCTCTATACTTGGAATTATGAAGGAATTCAATGTTGAAACTTAAACATGAAGTAATGTATAATTTGAGAATACAATTTAAGCAAATTCTGTCTAAAAATGAACAGACACAAACTTACACACACCTGGCCCCTTGCACACAAAATAATTTATAATAACGACAACAACAGCGTGCAATGTATTGTCATTGTATGTTCCCATACAATGGCAAAATTGCTTTTCTGCATTTAACCCATCCACCCCCAGGTGGAGCAGTGGGCAGCTATTGAAGGTGCTGGGAGAGCAATTGGGGATAGGGTATCCTGCTCAGAGACACCATGAGATGTACAATGACTGGGGATTGAATCGGGGACTTTTGTGTCCAGAGTCGGTTGTGGGCCAAGATGGGATAGAGGCATGGCAATTTCAGGTCAGGAGTATTTTTTTTCCATCTGGTTGTAACTTAAAGACATGGGGAGTTAAAGTCAACCATCCACTGTTATGACTATGAGCTACCAAAAGAGGTAGTCACAGCTCTGGCAAGGTTGATACTCTATCTGGTATAGGTATGGTATGGATATCTGTAAGAGTGGGCTGGCATTCTGACATAAGGTTGGACTGTAGCGATGACAAATGGTCTGAACAGTTTGACACTAGATTTAGAATGAAAAATATCAGACAGACATCTTATTTTTAATGGGAGAGACGGGATTATAATGAAATTATGACCCGGTTCTGACTGGGTTAAACTGGGCCAGCAACTCTAAAAAGAGTCTCCTAGGGATATCTGTCAAGGAATAGAGTTTATTTTTGCTCGCTACATCACCTAGAAAGGCTTTTGAAGCACCGTCTCATATTTCTGTACATGTCAAAACCACATAAGATCCATTGAGATCACACTTAGTCACACCCCCTCATACACTGACAGGTTGAGCTCCCCTTCTGCGAAGGAGGAGTCCAGGACCCTATAAATTAGTAATGACATGGGACATCTGCACTTCCGGTTTTATGATCGTGTCATAGAACGGCGAGGCCAGCGCTGTAAACTTTTCCTGCCTTGATTTAATACAATTGATAAAACTTAATTCATGTTTCCTTGATTTATTGATAATGTGGGTTACCGCTTCTGAGGGAGGTTCGAGTCGGGGGAGCGTCGTGGGCTGGAGGCGGGTTTCCGGGTCCGATGACCCGCAGCCAGGTCACGTTCTAACAGGGGTTATGTAGCAAACAATGAAATTACAGCAAGCACCTCTGCAAGGCACAGAGTTGGTCATTTTAGTTGTCAGCTAAACGTATTTGTGCTATGCAATGATTAGACTACATAAGAGTCACATCGGTGCGTCAAACCATTACAACAATCATGATTAAAATGCAGTAAAGTCCTCTGAAGCCTTCTGTTAGCTGAAGACCAGAAAGTTTGCTCTGAACATCTGAATCACAGCTATATTTAGCTTTTGTTCTATCTGACAAGAGAAATGAGCAGCCGTTTAAGACGGATGAACTGCGTCTGGATGGTGGGTAGACTTATCTAAACCACAGCCACACCTTTGATCGACTCCAGAAGCTCCCAGTGGTTTCCATTTGATACAAGCAATCAGATTCACTCACGCCGCTGAGGGATGTGAAGTTTTAGAGCAGAGATGAATGGAATATGCATTAAGACACCCCAACTATACAAACACTTTATTTTTCCACCTCAAGTTTCCTTTTTTTCCTTCATATGCAGCCATTTCTCAATCATGTGGTTGCAACGCTGCGACTGAACCTCCTCCCTCGTTCACCACCATCGCTCTCTGTCCCTGCCTTCTCCCTCGGCACGCCTCGGTCTCCCTCACATCTCCCCGTCTCTGCAAGGGTGTGAGTGAGTGATGGAGTTTTAGTGGACCCTGTGAGTGGTCCTGTGGTTTTTCAGTGCCACACATCAGAGGCAGAGCAATAGCCTTCTGCATGCTTCAGAAGTTTGGCTTGGCAGTGTACCAGGCCTTAAATACCTCCTCTGTAGCGCACAACCTACCTGAGGTTCATTCACATTAAACTGTATGACTTTATGGGGACTTCTGGTTGTTTATGGTAATATTTATTAACATTTACAACAACATGTGTGTTTTATGACGTTTTCTGAATGACTCGTACTTAGCTGAAGTAAGCTTATATTGGTAATTTGAAAGGAAAATGGCTCCTATTTTTGTTCAATGGGCAATAGAGGATATTTTAATGTTCAGACCTCATTTAGTCCTGAATATCTTGGGTAAATTTGGATGACATTTAGCTTAGGCTGTTTTGTCCTTCTAGCTGATTTTTACAACATACAAACAACTGAAAGTGCATAAAACGCATATCTCAAGTCTGCAAATTATGCAACAAAATGCCAGATTGTGTTTACAACACAGCTTGAAACGGTTGAATTATGGTTTCAATGTTTAACTTTTTCCAATCACGTTTTAGTTTCTGTTCCAACAATAATATCAAAAATCACGACCACTCCATTTTGATGGCAAAGACACTTTAATCAGATAGGAGGATAAAGGTTACACGAACTTCATAGTAAATATGAAGATGTAATAATGCATTTTAATTTTATTCTACGATAACATAACATGCTTTTTCATTTTATGTGTCAAGTATGGAAAAATTTAACAGACTGCATCAAGAACAAAATCTGGAGGATCAGAAACACTTGAACAAACGTATTCGTTAAAAAAAAAAAGATGAATTTAGGCATTTTTCAATACAACTTAGAGGAGTTCAAGTATCTCTGGGTTTTATTCACGAGTGAGGGAAGAATGGAGCGCGAGATTGACAGATGGATTGGTGCAGCATCTACAGTATTGCGGACTCTGTGCCGGTCTGTTGTAGTGAGGAGGGAGCTGTAAGGCAAAGCTCTGTTTACTGGTCGGTCTATGTTCCTACCCTCACCTGTGGTCATGAGCTCTGGGTAGTGACTGAAAGAATAAGATCGCAGATACAGGAGGTTGAAATGAGTTTCCTCTGCTGGACTCTTCCTTAGAGACAGGGTGAGGAGTTCAGTTATCAGCAGAGACGGAGTAGAACCACTGCTCCACATCGAGAGGAACCAGTTGAGGTGGTTCGGGCTTCTTGTAAGGATGCTTCCTGGACGCCTCCCTAGGGAGGTGCTTCAGGCATGTCCGACTGGGAGGAGACCCCGGGGAAGACCCAGGACACGCTGGAGAGACTGTCTCGGTTGGTCTGGGAATGTCTTAGGGACCTCCCAGAAGAGCTGGAAGAGGTGGCTGTGGAAACAGATGTCTGGACCTCCCTGCTCAAGATGCTGCCCCCACGACCCGACTTTGGAACAAGCGTAAGATGATGGATGTATGGATGGATGGAATTAGAAACTGTAAGATAAAGTGTGAGAGGTAAATATTGTGGAACTCCCTTTTCTTGTGGCTCTTTGACCAAGCAGTTTGCAAGAAGTGCTTGAAAAGCAAATACCTTGAGTATATTCCCCATTTGGACATTGCCAACCGTTTTTCTTTTGCTAATCTTGTCCAAATGTAAATGTCTATTCAACATTTAAATCTGATTTTAGCTGCGCACTATAATTTCACTTGCAAACCAAATGCTACATTTTCATCTAAACATCTTTGGACATTGTAGTTGCTGCTAGTTGGCATTTCATCCATATGTTCAAAAGCTTCAAATATTAGTAAATAGCCATTCTGTTTGATTCATGAAATATTTTTTGTATACCAATGGATAAATTATGTACATAAAAAAAGAGATGGCAAAAAAAGAAAAACACTTTTTTTTTTTTTTTACATTCAGTACTGAATTCTTTTTCTTTTTCTTTCGGCTGCTCCCTTCTTCAGGGGTCGCCACAGTGAACCAACTCACATGAAGACTTGGCAATTCTTTTGATGTTTTACACCAGATGCCCTTCCTGATGCAACCGCAGACCACCGAGCTACCACAGCCCTCTCTGTGGAGCAGAGAGCTGCTATCTAGGGTGCCCGGGGGTGCAGATGATGGGGGTTAAGGGCCTTGCGCAAGGACCCAGAGTGGGACAAATGAGGGTGGAGACAGGTGTGGGCGTTTCACCATTCCCACTCACATTTTGATGTTGGTCTGGGAAGTTGAACCTGCAACCTTCTGATCACAGGTCCACCTTCTCTAACCTCTGTGCCACCACTGCCTCATTGAGTAACTGAGATTAAAAGCAGGTAATCAGTGGTGATATTGCAGGGCCATGTAGTAGATGAGATTTGGAAAGAACAAAGATTCCATCCATCCATCCATCCATCCTCTTCACCCGCTTCTTCTTTGAGTCAGAGTCACTGGTGTACACTGCACATATCCAGCCATGTCTGTGCAAGAGGCAACCTGGACAGGTTGCCAGTCCATCACAGGGACACATAAGACAAACAAGACAAATTGATTATTTCCTACAAAATTAGTACGAATGAAGTCAAAGCAGCAACTTTTTAAAAAAGGCTGGAACCTCCCTGGGATCCCAAACACCTTTAAAACCATTTGATTGTCTACAATCTAAAGTTAATTTATTTTTGCAACCTTTTTTGGCCATGAGGAGAAATTTGACTTTAACTTAAAATCTTGAATCCTGGGTCAATAAAACAAACCAGAGGTCTTAGTAGGACCCCCCCCCCCCGTATATATATATATTTTTTTTTAAACTGCGTTTCTGTCACTTGTTGCGATGGGGTAAGAAGACATTGGGAGTCACTACAGCAGACAGATCGCCTCAGGCTGGGTTACACACTGGCTCTGCCTTTGTGCACGACCGTGCGTATTCTGCTCATGTGCATCATATACACAAGCTGTAGACACATCCTTAAAGTTTGAATTTTAATTACTCTGCTTTATTAAACTGTAGTCACTGAAATGCAACATTTGCATAATCCATTGCCTTTCCAGGGGAAGAGTGCACGCCACACATCATCGTTCTGCTAATTCCTGGGCGTTACTTTTGGTTGCTACATGTTTGAAACGGCTCTTTAGTGCTGGGTTTTTAACAGAATTATTTATCAAAACACATGCTCCATTTTATGCTCCCCTTTAGTTGATTGTGACCATCACTAAAAGATGAAATAACATGCATGTAATTATGCTAATGCTGAACACTTACATTCTTATGGATTAACATATGGGTATGAATAATGCCCAATAATAATAATCTGCACTGCCATACATTACTCAATATTTAGTTTATTTTTATTTTAGGACGAAATGTGCATTGAAATGACAAATTGAGCTTTAGAAAATTTGAACAACTGTATTAACGTCACGGTGGAGCAGCTGGTAGAGCTGTTGCCTCTCAGCGAGAAGGTCGCTGGTTCAAATCCCATCTGGGTGGGTGGAGTTTGCATGTTCTCTCCGTGCTGCGTGAGTTTTCTCCGGGTGCTCCGGTTTCCTCCCACAGACCAAAAACATGCATGTTAGGCTGATTGGTAACTCTAAATTGTCCCTAAGTGAGAGAGAGTGAACGGTTGTCTCGTTTGTGTGTCCCTGTGATGGACTGGAGACATGTCCAGGGTGTCCCCCGCCTCTCGCACAGTGACTGCTGGATATGGGCACCAGTGACCCCCGTGACAAGAAACAGGTACAAGATCATAGATGGATGGATGGATGTACTGAAGCAGGACTTTTACTAGACACAATGCCAAGATGAAAGACATCAGCAATCTACGTAAATAAAGAAAATGTTGCTGCCCGTCTGTCTGGGAAGGACTACACGGCCATTTGCAAACGACAGAGTCCATTATTGCACAGAAAGTGAGATCATCTACAAGTGGGAAACATTCAAGAACTTTCAAAGAACAGTTTCATGAAATGGCCACAAAGACCAGTCCGTCTTCCCTCTGACCATTCATAAACCACTAATCAGGCTGGTCTTGATTGAACCACGTAAATGTGAGCTTTTACTTAAGAAATAAAATCGAGCTTTGCAGAACCAAAACCCGACCACGACACATTCAATGCGTGATGACGTCTCTCTCAGAGCATTTTCAAAACGAGATGTTAACTCAGTTGAGCAATCCTCTCTGTGGTCAACAGAGTTCCTCTGATTAATGCGCCATCATCTGTAAGAAAACTGATTTTTGTTGGTCAGACTTTTAAATCCTGCAGCCGGGCGGCGGATCGTACATTGTCACAATCTTTGTTGCTGCCTCGCTTGATGGATCAAACAGTCACTTGAATCCCCCACGTTGCTTGAAATTTCATCAAAATGAGCAAAAGGCCACATAACAGTCAAGCATGGTGGTGGAGGGCTGATGATTTGGGCTCATTTCCCCCTGTATGTATTGTACAGTCAACTAAAAGTCCATCTGTCTAACAGCTGAAGCTTGGCTCAGAGTCAGCCATGGAACAGGACAAGATCTCAAGCGCAGCAGCTAATCTGCAACAGAAACCCTGAAACAGAAACGAAATGAGAACTTCCAATAGTCCTGTCACAGACTAGACATGAACCTGATTGAAATGCTGCACTTGGACCTTGGGAGAACTGTGCATGAATGAATGCCAGGAAATCTCAATGTACAGTGAGGGCCAAAAACCCTTCTTAATGATGTGAAAGGCAGATAAGGTCACAGAGGAGACAATTACTTGAAGTTATTGCTGCGAAAAAAACAAAACGGTTCTACGAGCTACTGAATCATGGGACTTAGATTTTTTATGGTTTTTGAATTTTGACTTGGATTGCATCAAACAATATCATTTAATGTCATGTTTTTATTATTATTATTTAAAAAAAAAATTTAATGTCTTGATTTGTAAAATCTCAAACCTGAAAGCAGGTGCGCTTATTTTTTACGATAAGATCTGAGTTTAAGTCATGTCTTTTGGTATTTTAATTTATATATATATATATATATATATATATATATATATATATATAGATTTATTTAAAAAAAAACTGTTCCCTCAGACCTTTTGGCAAATGACTCCGATTTATACCACAATAACATTTTTATAACTAAGACTATATGCCAGCTGTATCAGTTTATAGATATTAAGTCAAAGGCTATAGCTGCATGCTAATGATGCTTAACTGGATGTTTACTGATGCATGCATGCCATCACATATAGTCTCATATGCATATACAAATTAGAAGCATTAACTTTGCAGGTGACACGTCAGTAGTCCCGTGCTTGTCCATATATCTGGGATAATGGTTACGATGCTGATGATCAGAGCTATTTGCTTTAAATAGGTCATTATCAGTGGAAGACTCTACCTTGTGATGGTGATGAGGCCTTTGAAAGATAGATTGCCAAATGGAAATAGGTGGTGATGATGAGCTACAGAAGTGCGCTGCTCTTCTGTGCTTCCTCTCTCCACTTCATTGTCGCCTCACCTCTTTGTCCTCCGGTTCAATTTTTGAGTCTCAAGTCAGAAGCAGTCAAGTGCTGCCATTCCGCCACACAACAACGTGTTTTTGAATCTTAAAAGAAGACACTGTAGAAAATGTATTAGTAAGACAAAGCCTGCACTCTGTTTTTTATTGAATTATGAAGAATTGATGATGGCAATTTGATCTGGCGTATCGCTTTCAGCTCGTCTCTGGTTCTGCATGTTGAAGATATAGTGGAGCTCTTGAACGCCTGTCTCTTAGGGGAGTCGGCACGGAGCAGAGCACGCTGACGCTTCACCCACCCCAATCACAGCTTCGGGCCTTCAAAGAAAAAAAAAAAAAGTGACGACTTAAATTTTTATTTGACACGGTCAAATTAAAACTACTTAAAACTATAAAGTCTCTCATTTTCACAAGCTCATGTTTATCTCCACATTTTAATTAGTAAGTGCCAATAATTTTTTTTTTTTTTTTGCCTTTGCTTTTATCGCCAATCATTTACAAGCACGAGGATGATCGTGTTAATATCAGCGAATTATGAAACACATTCCCCGGGTTAATTAGGTTGTTCTTTTTAATTAGAATGTAATTGTATGAATTGGTGGCTTTTCAAGGGGAAAGGAAGCCCATCAGACAACACCAGCCTGTCAGTCCAACTAAGACTGTGGACAACAGTGCCCTCTAGGGGTTATAAATAAAACTGCATGGATGGAATGAATGCCCTTTTCGTTGTAAGTAAGGGTTTTATTTTGTGCAAAACAAGACAATTAAAAACATGCTTTTATTGAAAATGTTCCATTCCATTCATATGTTCCCTATCATACATGATAATATATATTTTTAATTTCCTGGTCGTTAACTGATGTTCTGAAATCACTTCTTTGCAAAGCAGGAACATGCCACACACAGTGCAGCCTTTCATCCGAACCGGCCCCGTTTTTATATAGTTATTGAGAAAATATTGAGGAATTTAAAAAAAAAAAATGTTGCATTTGGGTGTGCATGATCATTCTCACCCATTATCTATCCATGTCTGTCCACATGTTCCCCCAACACAAATGTTTTGTGCAGTCCCCGTCTCTCCATCACACCCACAAACAGCAACCAAAGCAGATCACAGGTAAACAGCACAATCTCTGGACCAATCCCTCACATGGGGCAAGGCAATTACAAACTCTGCATGTTACCACACCACGCCACACATGCACGTCTATGCACACCTGAAGACACACCCCTCAGTTTCGAACCACCTTGCTCATGCTCACCATTTCATCTTTCTCTCATTCCCTCTCCCTCCCTCTCTGCATGTCATTCTCTGTCACTCGCCTGGTGCAAAATTGCACTGAAGCGAGCTGCCACAGTGTTGAGGAATAGTGTCATATACTGGCAATTTCCTCCCCAGGTGTCAGGCATACTTTACCTTAATATGTCTGCAGCGACTCTTAATAAAACAGTCTTGTCTATATACATATCTCTACCGCAGACCGGCCTGTGCCACACTGCACACGGCACTCAATAGCATGCTGTTAAATATTTACCTCCGCTGAATGTCAGTGGAAGAGGGTGGAGAGGAGAGAAATGGAAAAATGTGTTCCCAGCTGGTGTTTTAACTGTCTGGATCTGTTGCATGGAGAAATTCCATATCAGCCGGAAGAATGTTTTAGGATATTGTGACGCCGTATCAAGTGTAGTCTGCTTGCTTGAGTGGGGAAAAAAGGTGAGCACTGGAAATTGAAAAATAGTTGGATATTTGTGCCTTAGACAGGAAAGCAGAGGGAAAAGAAAGTATTTGCATGCACACAATTTGACTGTCTGCTTTTTAGTCCTGGTTTTCAAACCACCTGCACTCATAAACGACCCCCCGCCCCTCTGCAGGGAGTCGGAGCAAAACTCACAGTAACCAATAAAAACTTGTCCTGGGTTGGGATCAAGTCCTACTTTGTAATATTTTACAGGCACCAATGTGTTTTTATTCATATCTCATATTTAAAGACATGATGATCTGTGTTTGGGACAGAAACGTTAAAGTTTTCAGGACAAGCACAAATAAACATTTTAAACGAACATTTTCCAGAACATCTGGCTGGTTTTAGTTTGACCATTTAGCGTCGTCACATGCAGATTTATTAAAAAAGTAATGCAGCAAGTGATCTGGAGTACGGAAATAACACAGGAATAAATGAGTTTTAGCATTTAGAGCTACTGGTTAAATAATTCAGCTGAACATGCGATGATTGCCATAAATATTCTTAAAGTAAAAACAAATATGTGCTTTCTACTATGCTTTTTAAGCAAAAACATTTCACATGTGGCCAATAATAATATATATATATATATATTACCCACTACCCACAAACAGTAATTCATTCTTTCACACCACATGCACAGTTCTTCCTTTTCTAAAGCTGGGCTGATGAATAAAAGACAGGGCAACAACAAAATATTCATAAAGTTAAGGAGGCATCTTAATAAGAGTCGTTTTAGTTTTTTGCTGGAAAATGACTAAGTCCATGTAGTTGAATTCAAAACTTTACTCACCTCAAGTCCTGCAGCTGAAAATCCCTTAAAACAGAGATTATGCCAGCCAGAAACTTTATGTATTTTTAATATTTAAAAAAAATCTATCCATCCATCCATGATTTATCTATCTTTTTTTATTTGTTTGTTTATTTTTTTTATTAATATTTTTTTTAATTCATTCATTCAGCAATGAATCAACTTGGAGGGGTTGCACGAAGCTGAGCTCACCTGTGACCATACTTTCCACTTAATAATCCTTTCAAAATAAAAGACAACAGCAGGAGGATGCACTGGGCTGTTTCTCTTTTTGTCCTTGTGGGCGGGGGGGCGGTGGACAGTAGGTGTTGTGTTAGAAAAAGCTTGTCGACTGGAAATGCAGTCAGGAAACAAGTTGAGTGTCACTCCCAGGTGTTGATATGAAAAAACGACCAGAACGCCCGTTTAATCTTCAGATTTCCTAATTTAAAAATGTGAATATTCAAAAGTTATTTCTCAAATTTGCTTTTTTTACACAATAGCAAGACGTAAAAGATGACATTTTACTGTCCAACCCAGCGTCTTGCCCCCCCACAGTGGCATTAATTTGAGTGAAAGTATCTCGTGGATGTTAACTGTGTGGCAGCTGATCCTGATAATAATCACGAGCTTCAAGGAGGGAAAGCTAACATCTCCTTTAAGTGCAGATTTTCTCAGCTCAGACTTGGAGTCAGAAATATTCTCTGCAAAGGGGAAATGGGGGGGGGGGGGGGGGAAAAAAAAAAAAAAGAAAAACGACGGCTGGTTTTTTTTTTAATGACTTTCTGCACATTAGAATAATCTGTCATTTCAATTAGCGGGATTGTCATCTATGCGACGTCTCCCGCTGAACTTGTACGTAGACGTGAGCGCACACACCTGCACACACATACCTATACCTTCAGGTTGTCATCTGTACCTCTCATGGGAGACAAGCAGGGGTGTCAAAGCAACCCCCACCCCCTCCAGTACCACCATCATTCACCACACATGCAGACATACCACCAACACCATCACTGCAACTACACACACCCTTCCTAAAAAACAAAGCGAGGTTTCAAGGGAAATTGCTTGACAGCAGCTTAAAAGCCAGTCAGGAATAACTTATCAGGCGAGGGCTGCCATCGTGCCTCACGGGGTCATTTCATTATGATTACCTTACTCCCTTTAATTCAAAGAGAGTGAAGAGAGAGAATGAGTAAGCGAGAGAAGTTGGATTGTGGGGGGGCACAGGTGGCATGGTGGTGTTGGCAGGGAGGGGGTAAACTCTTCAAGAAACAGACGCTAAAGTTTCAGGAAGTGCTTAACTTTTACTTTTCTCTTTTCTCACTCTCTGGTTTTTAAAACTTGTCTCAGTAATGAGCTTACATCCCTTTCCCTTCATAGACATTAGAGTTTGCCATTTCCTCTTCCCTGCAGGTAGGATATTTAAAGCTGTTGGAACTAAAAATATCTGACCGGTTTATTTCATTCCTTAGTTTGGTTTTTTATAAAGGTCAACGTTTTTATACTGGAGTGCATTTGACCTGAGACCTCATTTGTCCACAGGGCGTTTGCTGTTGCAGCCAGAAAGTTTTCAAGCAGAGAGCTGGCCCTTGTGTCCAGTTTTTATAATCTTACCATATTTTCCAACGTACATGTTGCAGTTTTTCACATAGATGCGTCAGTCCTGTGACGGTTTATTAGAAAAACAGCTGCTGGTGGAGGTCCGGGTCCAAGGGGGAGTCCGATCTGTTAAGACAGAGAGGTTAGTGATCAGATCTGGGTTGAGGAGGTTCTGCGAGTCTCTGCAGGCTGAGAAGGTTGGTGAAAGCCACAGAGTGAAACACACCGCTGTCGAGTTGGTAGAGACGACGTCGCTCGTGGAGAGTGTGCAGCAACGGTGGAGCAGTTTTACGTGAGAGGATAATCCAAGAGCGGGGTCCGTTAAATCGAAGCAGGGGTCATGCACAGATAAACCGAGAGCAGAAACCAGAGCCAAGACGTGATCCGTGAAGCGTAGTCAGAGAGGAGAAAGGCAGGGTATGTACCGTGGTCAGAACGCAGAATCCAGATCCAAAGGTGCAGGCAAGGCGAAGAGTCCGTGGTACAGGCAAGGATACAAGGCTGGGGTAGGTACGCTGGACATCTTTTCGATAATCTGGCACCGAGTGAGAAATGAGCTGGGCTTAAGAAGGATGCAGAGCTAGTGACAGAGCAGAGGAGGCGTAGTGCATGCAGTGTTGTAGTCAAGACCACCTAACCTGAGACCGTCAAGACCAAGACCAGAGTGTACCGAGACAAGACCAAGACTTTTGGGGTCCGAGACCAAAACCTCAAGTCTTGGACCTCAATCTTTCACAGATTATCTGTCTTAAAGTATACTGTCACAACATAGTGACATGTTTAACAAATAAGTAAAAAGCATATGTAACTTTTATTTAAAAAAAATATGTTATAGAAGTTACATACTGCATCTTTGTTTGCTTTTGAATTAATCAGATTTTTAAAAAAATTCAAAGCTACATAAAGAAATCAGACATTCAATGGTTTTTACACAATAATGTTCATGTCATGTGACCCACTGACAAAACTTATTAGACTGCTCTACTAGACCTGACAGATGAGACACCCACATTTATCTATCATTTTAAAAAGCGTTTTCTAATTTTACATAATTTGTTCAAAAATTGTGGTTTAATAACCAATTAGAAAATGCTTTAAAATGAGAAATGAGGGTGCCTCATCTGTCAGGTCTAGTAGAGCAGTTTAACATTAGTTTTGTGTCAGTGAGTTAAATGATGTAAAATATATTAATTTGTGTTTCTTAAGAGTGTTTGGTTTGGTTAATTTGTTGATGATCCCTAAGAACTATTACGTCTCGGAGGAGGGGCAGACTGAACGCAGCTGACCGAAATCAGACTGCCTGCTTCGGATCGAGCGAGGGGAACACACCGCTGAAGCCACGGAGCTCGGATGTCTCCCCTCTCTTCCAGGTGCTGTGAACCGGTACAAAATCTTTTAGTGGTACAAAGTACCAGAACGTACCGGCTTACCTTCACCCCTGGTTGTGACGTTACGTTCAGTTGGTACGGAACTGCATGCGAGTGAAAGGGGGTGGGCGTGACAGCGGTAACAAACACATGTATTTAGCAATGAGTCACGTTATCGCTTGGATTTGACTCAGTACGTTTTGCATCCAATAAAATCAAAGATGTTAACAAATAAACTCGACAATATTCTGGCAATATAGTGACATTTCCACAGTTGTGGTCTTGAAATAAAATCCCGCGTCCTCAATGTCTGAGACAAAGACAGAGACCATCAAAAAGTGGTCTCGAGACCGGTCAAGGCGAAGACCGGTCTCGAGTACTACAACACCAAGTGCAGGGTGACGGGCAGTACTGACCTGAACACGAAAACTAAATAAACTGTGGGATGCAGGGGCAAAAACATGACAGACGCTTTAAATTTCAAAGAACTGCAACAGTGAGTCTTCCCGTTTCACACTTCTTGCTTCACACAGCTGGTGCAGGCGGAGGAACGCTGGAGAGCTAGTGGCTCCGGCCACGATGGATGGATGCCGTTGCACCACCCAGGTGAAATGAAGCCGTTTTGACCATTAAATAAATGTGACGAGTCAGCAATGACACATGAGACTTATACACCCAAGCTTCCCTCTTCATGATGCTTTTTTTGACTGATGCGACTTATATGCCAGAAAATACGGTGCGTGTTTATTTAGAGAGGAAAATCTGACCCACTTTTAGGTTGTTACTTCTAATCTCAAAGTAAAGAAGCACATTTTTTTATATACCTCAAGGGAATTAAGAAATTTCCAGAAAATAAGAGTGTACGGCATGCAGAGATGATGTTATGATTGCTAATTATGCTCTGATGCGGCCCTGAGAATCGCTCTGCTCTCTGGCTTTTGTCTGGCCGACTTTGCCAGGCCCAGATAATATTTATGAAATGTAGACATTCTTGGGGCTAAGGCAGAGTCTTTATAATGGGAGACAGATGGGGTCTGCTTCGGATTAAGAACGTCGACTCCACTATCTGTGAGAACACCTCTCTGGATGTGTGCACTTAAATGTGCGCGCGTGTTTTGCCTCAGTCATTTTGCATCCGTGCGAATGCACATCTCGGAGCTCGCTCATGTGTGAATGCGTGCGCGCGCGTGTAAATGCGATTGTCTTTGACAGCTGCACTGTAGTTATTTTTTAATGCATTTCTGAGTTATGATAAGAGTCGCACAGGCTTCTCTTTCCAGTGGCTTCCATATCTGGCAGCAGGACGGGGAATAATTCTAGAAAAATGCTCCTCAGAAACAAGAAATATCTATAATTCCCTCACAATTATATAGCTGGAGTTCATTTGGGTCAGAGAGGTGCTGCTGCCAAAAGCCGAAGACATGATTCCAACTTAATGTTTCCTTAGGCCTGATTTATCAGAACCAACGAACCTCCTTGCTGAAATAAGGAGACGTGCAATGCAAAGGTTTGACATTTTCAACATGCTGATGTCTTAAATTCAACAGCAAACTAAAGAAATAGTTTGTTTTTTATGAGAAAAAAAAATGCAGTGGGAATGAATGCTTATTGCAAAAGAGCTTTCTGAAAAACAGCTGAAATGTGCTAAAAACATGCTGAAATGGAAGAACCTAAGTTAGCAGAAGAAAACAGAACACAGATTTGATGAATTTGATTTAAATAAGCAGCAATGTGCACAAAAATGTGTAAAATAGCAAAAAAGCTTAAATTAGCTAGAAATAGCTGAACAGGAGCTAAAAGCAGAAAGAAGCTTACATTACCAGAAGGAAGTTGAGATAGCACAGTTGTGCCCATTAAAACTGAAAGAAGCAGAAATGAGCACAAAAAGTGGTAATTATCTGAAAAAAGCTGAAATTTGCTAAAAAAACAGCTGAATAGTAGCTAAAAAAAAAAAAGCAGAAGTGGAAATTACCAGAAGGATGTAGAGAAAGCACCTTTTTTTTTTTTGCTGAAAAATGTTGAAAGGAGCACAACAATGTGGAATTAGATTAAAAGGCTAAAATTAACATAACAGCTGAAAAGTAGCTGAAGCAACAGAAAGTGGAAATTTCCAGAAGAATGTAGAGAATACAATTTTGCCCATTGGGGCTGAAAGAAGCAGAAATGTGCATAAAAAGTGGAAATGATCTGAAAAAAGCTGAAAGTAGCAAAAATCAGCTGAACAGTAGCTAAAAAAAAGGCAACAACAAAAATAAGCACAAAGAGAAGCTTAAATTATCAGAAGGAAGTTGAGAGAGCACATTTTTTGCTGAATTTTGCTGCAGAAGGTTGAAAGGAGTGCAAAAATGTAGAATTGGATGAAAAGGCTAAAATTGTCATAAAACAGCTAAATAGTTGAAATAGCAGAAAAAGCTGAAAGGAGTACAACAAGCTGAAATTAGCTAAAAGTTAGAAAAAGCAGGAAAACGATGTCGTTAGAAGAACAATTCTGAAAAGAGCACAAAACAGCTGAAAGTAGCTGAAAAAAGTCTAAACTTACAAAAGGAAACTGGACTGGAACAAAAATGTGAAAGGAGCAGCAAAAGGTTGTTAACAGATCTAAAGCTATGAAAGATGTAAAATTAGCTTGATTCACTTTCTATGAGTAAAAAAAAGCAGAAAAGGTGAAATATTTCAAAAAGCTAAAGTTGCTCCAATACCAAAAGTCATCGCGGGATTGTCCTGAAAGAGCTGAATGTTTAATATAAACAGGATCACAATAGTGTGAATGCCTAATAATAAAAAGAGAACCATCCATTGGATTAGTTTTCCAGCAAAATGCTCCTCTACATCGCAGGGATTGAATTTTAATAATATCATTGTGATTTTTTTCCATAAGAGGAAGCAAGTAGTAATTTGTGCCATGGTAGAACTGCGTTTTCATTAAAGTCAATAACTATAAAATCAGATGAAGTTTTAAAATATAACAGAGGTTTTATGTATGATAATGATACAAGTCAGTGTTTCTATGATTCCTTCCTATTTAGCTTTTTTTGTCCTCTTGCTTTCACCTTACCCCCTTTGTGCCTGCCTGCTTTATCGCCTCTCCTTCATTTGATTTTTTTTTTTATTTTTACTCTTCCTTTCAATTCATATTCTCAAATGCCTTTTCCCCTCCTATATTGTCTTTTTATGCATCCGTCACAAACACCTCAGCTCCATGCGGAGCAGGTGTTGACAGGGTAAGGAATATGTTTCATAAGACACGTCAGGAAGGGAAGGATTGATAGTAGGACAAAAGAACTCTGCTCATATCTATAAAGTATGATATGCACAAATAAACACACACGCGTGTATGTATTGTGTGCATGAGATGCTGTCTAAAGCAGTGCACTTTGATCTTTCAGCTAAAAGAGACAGAAAATGGAGTAAAACATGGGTGATTGCATTACCATTGAACATGGCTCAGATTCAGACGGCAAATCGCTGCTTCCATGAAATGGATTGACAAAAATTCATAAAGACATTACCCCTTCAGACCTGAGCAAAGGCAGCCAGCACTTCCCAACATGTTTTCTCACATTTGAACTACTTTAAGTTCGCTGGACTCCACTTTCTCTTCTTCTTCTCGGAGTCCCAACACATCAAAACACCCGTGATAAATCCACCGCAGTTCGCTGTGCGAGCAGCAGAAGAGCAACGCGGTTGAAACGAGTCTTCTTCCTCCTCACATTAATTCTCATCCTCCTCTAAATTGAACAGATGGAAATTAAGTGAATCTGTTGAAGCCACATTAGTCCCATTCGGATGAGTGTCATTGAAAAGATAGTGAACAGAGCTAAGTCGAATGACACTTTCAGCTCAATGAATTAGGCACAGTTCAGGATTAGCCTACAATGGAGGTCAATTGATTAACAGTGTTAAATACAGTGTTAAATGTTAAGGTTTAAAAATGAGAACAGATGAGGGACTTTATGGACGAGGGCACTATGGATCTAGTTGTGTGAACGTTCATGAAGCATTCACTCTATTGTCATCCATTTCTCTTCTGGATGTTTTTCTGAATCTTTCTCGTAACACAGTTTGTGCCATTTCAACAAATCATAAATCAAAACGTTAAGTTTCTTTCAGGAAAATCCTGCTATGAATTTTGGTATTGGTGCAACTTTAGCTTTTTGAAATATTTAACTTATTCTGCCATTTTTCCCTCCCTCATAGAAAATGAATTGAGCTCATTTTTCATCCTTCAAATCTTTAGATCTGTTTACAACCTTTTACTGTTTCTTTCACATTTTGTTCTGCTTCGGCTTCTTTCAGCTTCCTGCTGCAAACTTAAACTTTTCTTCAGCTAATTTCAGCTGTTTTGTGCTCTTTTCAGCTTTATTCTGCTAACTATAATATTTTTGTGGTTCTTGTAACTTATTTCTTTTATCTTCAGCTAATTATGTTCTTTTCAGCTTATTTCTGCTATTTCTTCTACTGTTTAGCAGTTTTTATGCCAATTTTAGCTTTTTTAGCTAAATTTGCACTGACTCATCTCAACTTTTTTCAGCCTGATTCAGCAATGATGTGATCTCTCCACTTCCTTCTGGAAATTTAAGCTTCTGCCTTTTTAGATACTTAACAGTTTTTTTTTTCCCCCTAATTTCAGCCTTTTCCAGATAATTTATATATAATAAGATCTGCATGGAAGTGGTCTCCAGCTACAAGTACTTGGGTGTACACATGAACAACAACCTCAGCTGGAGCAACAACACCACCAGCCTGATCAAGAAAGCTCATCAGAGACTCTACTTCCTCAGACGGCTGAGGCGAGCTGGTCTGGAAGCTCAGTCCTCACCTCCTTCTACAGGTGTGCAGTGGAGAGCATCCAGTGCTCGAGCATCAATGTGTGGCATGGAGGCTGCACAGCTGCAGAAAGAAAAGCTTTGCAGAGAGTGGTGAAGGCTGCACAGAAGATGTTGGAGTCAGTCTCCCCACCATCACAGACATCTACACCTCCAGATGCAGGAAGAGGGCCACCTGCATCATGAAGGACCACACTCACCCAGCACACACACTTTTTGCCCCGCTCCCCTCAGGAAGGAGGTTGAGGAGCATTAAGTGTAGAACCACTAGACTGAGGAACAGCTTCTACCCTGAGGCTGTTAGACTCATGAATCTCTAACCAGAATAATCACTGTGAAAAACCACATGTTGCTGCTGATCTGTTTCATGTTGCTGCTGATCTGCTTCATGTTGGTGTGTTCATGCGTGCTCATCTGCTCACACAGACTCATGCTCATGTTCGTGCTGCTGTTCGACGTGATGTTTTTCTGCCATTAGTGCTCAGTGTATTTTTAGTTGATGTTTTTCTTAGTTCATATCTTAGATGTTATTACTGTTTTTCTTTTACATTTTTATTGTTGGATGTAACTGGGACCCTGTGTACATAATTTCTCTCCACCACATGTACCACATGGTGTGAATGACAATAAAGAATCTCTGACTCAGATAATTTCCACTGTTTTGTACCAATGCATGCTTCTTTCAGCCTAATTGAGCAAATGTGTTATTTCTGCTTTCTTCTGCTAATTTAAACTTGCTCTACCTTTTTTGCTAATTTCAGCAGTTTTCAAATAAATTCAAGTTTTGTGATGAATGCTGCTACTTTCAGCCCAATTTCATTCTGCTAGTTTCAGCTTGTTAAGCACATTTCAGCTAGTTTCAGCATTTTCTGCCATTTCAGTTTATGCTAATTTTATCTTTTTCAGCCAATTCCACATTTTTTTGCTAATTTCAGCTCTTTCAGCTTCTCTCTGGTTGCTTAAACTTTTTTCTGCCTTTTCAGCTACTTTTCAGCTGTTTATTTTTTTTCTCCCCAATTTCAGCTTTTTTTAGTCAATTTCCTAATTTTTGTGCTCATTTATGCTTATTTAAACCTAATTCAGCAAATATGTGCTCTATTTGCTTCTGCCAATTTAGACTTGTCCTTCCATTTCAGCTACAATTCTGCAAGTTTTTAGCCATTTTCAGCTGTTTTCAGCAAGTTCTTCCGCAATAAGCATTTCCACAGGCAATGTAATTTCTCTAATTGTTTTTGTTTTTCCTCATTTTGTTCCTCACTTACCTGTGGTCCTAGTATAATTCCATTTTACCAGCTAGCGTTTTCTTCCCCGTCGTGCATCTGTTCCTGAAATATCAAAGACGTGAATCTCACCTCGTTTTATCCGTCTTTTCCTCTCTCCCTCCACTCTTTTATTCCTCTCTCCCTCCTGCTGCATCTTTCCTGTCATATTCCATCTTTTGTCGTTTTCCGGGTTTCATCTCCCAACAATGGGGGTAAAAATTACATTTTAGCTGGAACGTTTCATGTAGCAAAGCGCCAGGCGGTGTAATCTTTTTTTCTTACAGGGGTGAAAACATCAGGCTGCATTTACACTTCATGTATGTAAATCAGAACAGATGCACACCTTCTAAGGCCGGCTAGACGGTGTGTTTAGACTGCTTAGGGGGCTGACACAATGTAAGCTCTCGGTGTTTATGTGTGCGAGTGTGTGGTTTTGGCGTGCATGAGTGAGTGTGCGTAGGCCTCTGTTTATACCCTTTAGTGACAGCCTCAACATAATCTCAGCCTGCTCTACAGGCATGGAGGATGATACTTCAAAGTAAGTACCTGCTAACAGACATTAGTTCATGTAAACAGGACATATTCTACCTAAGCTGGGTTTGCAGCACTACGACTGTCCGTGCACATATATACAAAATGTTTTGATATGCGCATGAAGATGCAATGGCATATTAATGTAATTAATAACTCCAGTGTGCTGCAGTTTTATCGATATCGCCATCTAAGATTATTTCTGCTGCACTGGACATTTCACGTGCACACAAAAACGTGTGAGTGCATGCAGATTTGCGTGTGCATGTAAAGGGGGGGTTGCATGTCATATCCCTTCTGTAGAGGCAGGTGAGGCAGCCACATGTAATGAGGCTTTCTCCCTCATGGTTTAAACATGAGCATGGAAAGATGGAGCCACGGAGAGAACCGGTTCAGTTTCTCGAGGCGGAGAATTTTTTTTTATTTATTTATTTTTTTTAAAGGGACTGAGCTTCAGGCTGTAGAACAGTTTGCAACATTTTACTGCAAGGAAAAACAAGGGGGTTTTTTTACATCTTTGCGTGGATTTATTTTGCATACACTTTAAAACCGCGTGGCGGAACACACAAGGCGTTGAACGTCATGAAAGTGTCGAGTGTCGCGAAGGCTTTCATTCAGAGGCTCTCGTCAGGATACGAGGCCAAAAAAGGTCCGTGCACGGCTAACAGCATATCCACGAGTGCATTTGCTTCAAACAGTCTATTCAAAGAAAGAAAAAAAAAAAGACATACATTTGTTTCTGTATAGCTTTCCCTGAAAAACCCTTAAATGCGTCGCATCGCACCACAAAGACCTGAC
>NC_056517.1:37548612-37559351 GCF_014905685.2 Nematolebias whitei
ACACACACACACACACACACACACACACACACACACACACACACACAAGTTTCATTTTTCAGCAGAGAAATGATCCAAAACTTGAAGTGATGCTGTGAAAGCACCTGAATAGAAAACACATGCAATGAAACACCATCAGTCACAGTTCGACCTCCTTGTAGCCCGGACCTCAACATATCGAAGCCGTGTCAGATCAACTTGATGCAAGAAAGTGAAAATACAGTCAGCATCCAGTGACGAGCTTTAAAAGTTCTTCAAACAGCAGCGGAGGAGGCGCATTAAAATGGTACAAACTCTGATTTTACTTTAAATAAACGTTTTATTATTATTATCATCATTTACTTTGGTCTCAAGTTTCAGTAAATGACTGAACTCGCTTCTTTCTTTGGAAAAATAAGGGTTTGCTCAAAACCTTTTTATGTGCAGAAGAAGTGCCATAAGAGAGTGAAGGTTCATGAAGCATCTCATTATTGTGATCAATTTCACGGCATCGTTTTCATTCCATTTTTGTGCCATTTCAACAAATCATAAATCAAAAGCTCTTTCAGGACAATCCTATGACTTTTGGTATTGGTGCAACTTTAGCTTTTTGAAATATTTAGCCTTTTCGGACATTTTTATTTTTCCCCTCATCGTAAATGAATTGAGCTCATTTTGCATTCAGTTCTTTAGATTGTTTACAACCTTTTACTGCTCCTTTCATTTTGTTCTGCTACACCTTCCTTCTACAAATTTAAAAAAGTTTTTGCTACTTTCAGATAATTTCAGCTCCTTTCAGATTTCTGCCAACTACATTTTTGTGCTTTTAATTTTTTCTTCTCCTTTTAGCTTTTTTTCTACCATTTCAGCTACTAGTTCGCTGCTTTATGCTAATTTTAGCCTTTTCAGCTAATTCCACATATTTTTGCATCAACTTAAACTTTTTTCTGCCTAATTCAGCAAAATGTGCTTTTTCCACTTCCTTTTGGCAATTTAACTTTCTTACTGCTTTTTAGCTACTTTTCAGTTGTTTTTTTGTTGCTAATTTTAGCTTTTTTCCAAAAATAATTTCCACTTTTTTTGTGCTCATTTTTGCTTCTTTCAGCCTCATTTGGTAAACATGTTCTGCTTTCTTCTGCCAATTTAAGTTTCTTCTACCTGTTCAGCTATGTTTTTAGCATATTCCAGCTAATTTTGGTTGTTTTCGGATACATTTAAGTTTTATGTGGTCATTTCTGCTACTTTCAACCTAGTTAACTTCTTTCTGATAATTTCAGCTTGTTAGACTCCTTTTAGCTTAATCGTGATGGTTTCAGCTTTCTCAGCCATTTCAGCTGCTATTTAGCAGTTTTATGCTAATTTTAACCTTTTCAGATAATTCCACATTTTTTAGCTCATCTCATCTCTTTCCACTTTCTCTTGTAGTTTAAACTTTCTGCCTTTTAGCTACTTTTCAGCCATTTTTTAGCTAATTTCCCAATGTTTGTGCTCATTTTTGATTATTTTAACCAGTGTCAGCAAATATGCGTTCTTTCCGCTTTCTTCTGCTAATTTAAGCTTGCTCTTCCATTTCAGCATTTTTTTTAGCCTGTTTCAGCTGTTTCTCAGCAAGTTCTTCTCCGTTATAAACATTCTGAATTTTTGCAGGAAATGCAATTTCTCTAGTCGTTTTCATTTGTGCTCCAAGTATAAAATTCACTCCAAGATAAAGGTTGTAAAAAAATACTTAAATTATACAAATATGTTTGTGAAGAAATATTAAATATCACAATAAAATCTGAGAAGCTGGATACTTATTAAAAAAAGTCAACATTTTTATTTCCCATGGTCAAAACGTCATTAACTTTTGCCATTAACCCTGTTTGTCTGTTAGCAAAATATCTCATCAGACCAAAGTTAATTAAACTCTCAGATATGTCAAGAGCTTGTTATCTTCTAGTTAGTCCAAGTCAAGATGGCGACCACACAAAAGTGATACAAGCCAAGAAAAAAGACGAACTATCATATTTCACAGATAATCAGATTTAAAAAAAATGTGTTGTGGTAGTAACAGAGTTATCCTCATGAAATATTCTGAGGCAGCTGGAAGAAATGCCATTCCTTTAATATCGTGTATGTAAACTTTTATACATTTTATGCAGTTGCCTTTTTTTAATTTAGCTCTAAAATCAATTGTACCTTAATATGATTTACAATATTCTGCAGAGTACATCAAATACTCTAGAGAAGCAATTAATGTAAATTGGTTTACAAAACAGCAAGTCATTTCATCCATCTGTCATTTATTTGTAGGATTATTTTTAAAGACAAAATTAGATTTGGGCCTCGGCGTGATTTACTGCCCTATACTATCTGTTAAAACAGATTACCTCCAAGCTGAACACCTTTACCCTATACATCACAATGCTGCTGGCAGGATATATATCAAGTGCACTTATCAAACACCATTATCACACCTTTGGATGCATTGGTCACCCAGCCTGCCCAAACGAGCCGCTTCATCCTTCACTACGTTTTTTTTTTTTTTCTTTTAAAGAAATGAGAAAAGATGTGAAGACTGTATAAAAAATAAAAAAATAAAATCACCCTGGCAGACATCGTTCCCTCACTGTGAGGTTTTTGTATCGTTTGCCTTTGTGTGACTTCCATCCAACGCACTTTTCACTTTCATCTCACTTCCTGCTCTCCTCTTCTGTTCCCTCACTTCTCGTCTCCTCCGCCCATGTCCCGGCTCGTCCCTTATCGCTGCATGTTGAACACGGGCTGAGGGACTCCTCTCCTTTTCTTCGCCCTCCTCCGTCACTCTGCCCTCTTCGTTCCCTGCGAAGACAACAGGCGAGTGGGAGAACCCCGTCCTCTAGAATTAATTATCTGCCCCTTTAATTCTGGGCCACGCTGATTAGCTCTGTATGTAAAATGGAGTCCACATTAACATAATATTTGGCCATCTCCCATAAGCTGAGGTCCCCTGACCTTTTCAACCTCCTAAGTCTTTCTCACTCCGTCTCTCTGTCATCTTTTCCTCTCAGGAGGTCCACGACAGTCCCAGCCTATGAATGTGATTTGAAGGGGTAAATTAGATTTCGCTTCTCTCGCTGCTTTTCTCGTGTTTCTCCCTCCCCTCTGTCTTGCTGTATGTGTATGAAACTAACGACAGTTCATTTCCAGACCTGACTATAATTATGTGTGCCCCCCCCTCCCCCTTTCTCTATCATTTACTACTTTGATGGCAAGGCAGATATGCTGTGTTAATATAAACGTTTAGCTGGTTATTATGAGCCCTGAGAGTCGTAAAGGACATCCAACCTGTGCACTGATTGTCTCCCACACAGGACGTCTACCTTCAATGTCTGTTATCACTGTCCCCCGTCTCTTAGTTCTTCTATTTATTGCCATCTACTGTCTTTTCTACCCTTTGCTATACTCTAATGTCCTCCTTACAGTATCACAGTGAACCTATGGAGATTTAAAATCAAGGTTCTTGAATGGTTGTCTCGTTTAAGACGGCTATTGTAGTGGTGATAATGTCTTTTGTAGAAAGGGACATTGGTACCGTATCTGAGATGAGTCCTCCCCATCACAAATGTATTTTATTGATAGAAGTTTAAAGCATTAAAACGGAAAATTTACATAAGACACTAGTTTAACCACAATTATTAATTTTACCAACAATGAGCTGAAGTTAATGGTTTTTACGTTGATTACAATGAGACACGAGCTCCACCTGAACCATAATTTGTGAATTTATTTGGGTGCCATGCATTTCAAGTATTTTTTATGTGAATCAAGAATATAAGAAGTAATTAAACGTAATAAACAGCTTCCCCGTGTTTTGCCACACTATGCCTGGTGACTACCATTTTGTGGCTTAAGACTTTTTTTTTTTTTTTGCTGTTGCACTGCCTTGATACGTTTACTTATCACAAAATTAAAGCTCTAAAATAAACTACCCGCAAGTTATTGAAAAAAAATACATTAAATATGCAAACATGAATGATGTGCACTCTGCAATGTGGCATTGACATGGTTACTATAGAGCTCTGCAAAGACGTGTAACTAGTCAAACCATCAAATGCTAAATGAGCCATGCGATTAACAAGTTTTGTCAGATATACATAAAAAAAAATCCATCAGTTTTATGTTTTTTAATGTTAAAGGACAGTGATATCAGCAAACTGCATCAGAATAAGGCCATTGCTTCTGATAAAAACCAATGAAGGACTTATGTCTGTACATTCAGCTTAAACCTGGTGCAGGTTGAAATCCTCCTGGGTTCCCCCTTGTCCCTGTATCGTGTTTGTGGTGTTGGACAGGATTTAAAGGTACAGTCATGGACAGAAGGGCATCAGGCTTGTGGAATGTGAGGGTCTCATCTGGTTTTTGCACAGAAATGTATTCTGATGGCGTCTTCATTGTGCACCGACGCAGTTTGCGGAGGACTTTAATGTCCAGGATGAGTCGGCTACTGTAGGTCCATGTCCATGGTTTTCAAACAAAGCCCCTTCTCCACGGGCGTGGCTTTACTCGGCTTGTATCGACTCGGCATCAGCCAAATTTGTCTCCATTACCTGTTGCTGCTTGGTTTACGGAGCCACCTCAGCTGTGGTTCCAAGAGAGCCAAGCAAGCAATTTTAACATCAGCAAACTTCAGCCTTCGATTGTCCCATGGATGGACGTCACAATATGAGCCAAAGCAGTACTTGCAAACTCCATTTTCAGTCAGATTGTTGCACGTATGTGTACACTGCTGAGATGGTCGAATGATGAGGTTTAAATCATTTTAATTTTATCAGACAAGCACATCCAGCGTGAGCCTGACTGAGCAACAAGGAGTGAATGAGTTTATAGGGAAGTGTCGGAGAAACTGGCTGCCCACGGAATGAACAGAGCTCTCGCCAACAACCGACCCCACCCACAATCTTGCCCAGTGAGTGAGGAACACTCACATTGGAGATACACCTACACTTGAGAAGAAACGAATAGAAACAAAGTGATTAGAGAGGTACTTGCAAATGGAGGAGAGACTAAATGGGAGATGAAATATTTCCTCCAGATTGGATGTTTGTCTACTTTAATAATGGAATTGCTCTGGTCTGCCATGTTGAAGAAGGAGCTGAACTGAAAGACAAAAATCTTGATTTACTGGTCTAGCTACGTTCCAACCCTCAACCGTGGTCATGAGATTTGAGTCATGACCAACTGACCAAGATCCTTGATACAAATGGCTAAACGAAGTTGTCTTAAGTGGGCGGGGCTTGAACCAGTGTCACCGTTTGATCACATTAAAAAAGGAGTCGGCTAATATGGTTCAGATATTTATTTTGGATGTCTCCCGCAAGAGATAGTTTGGGTGCATCCTTTTAAAAAGGAGTAGTCCCAGAACTTAGTGAAGAGAGATGCATCTGATCGGGAGAGGGATGTCTGGGTTTCCTTCCTGGACCGGTTACCTTCCAACCTCGCCAGAGATAAAAATTAAGAAAATGGCTGAATGAATAGGTGACATCAAAATCTCCATCCAAGAAAATACATAAAATAAATAAAATCAGGATGGGGCAGCACGGTGGCGCAACTGGTAGAGCTGCTGCCTCTCAGCGAGCAGGTCCCTGGTTCAAACCCCGGTCCAGGGGCCTTTCTGGGTGGAGTTTGCATGTTCTCTCCGTGCATGCGTGGGTTTTCTCCGGGTTCTCCGGTTTCCTCCCACAGTCCAAAAACATGCATGTTAGGCTGATTGGTAACTCCAAATTGTCCCTAGGTGTGAGTGAGAGAGTGAATGGTTGTTTGTCTCGTTTGTCTCGATGTGTCCCTGTGATGGACTTGCGACCCGTCCAGGGTGTACCCCGCCCCTCGCACAGTGATTGCTGGACATGGGCACCAGCGACCCCCGTGACCCAAAATGGAATAAGCGGGTAAAGAAAATGGATGGATGGAAATAAAATCAGTGATAGGAATGTAAAGACCTGCAGTTGTAGGTGGTTTAAGATTAAATGTACTATTTTAAAATCAACCATTTGTGTGAGGAATTACTGATATAAACAGAATAGTCATGACTGAAAAGTGCAACTTCTTTTCTACCTCCTCATGTAGAAAAGAGAGCCTTGACGTCCTTTTCAGGGACACCACCAAGTCATTGGTTCAGGTATGTTGACGACACCTGGGTTAAAATCAAATCTCAGGAAGTCCAACATTTTACTGACCACATCAACTCTGTGGATAAATACATCAAGTTCACACGAGAAGATGTAAAAAATGGCAGGTTGGCTTTCTTGGACTGTGAGGTCGCAGTCTCGGATAGAGGACATTTGCAAACTGAGGTGTACCGCAAACCCACCCACACAGACCAGTATTTGCAGTTTGACTCCCATCACCCTTTGGAGCACAAGTTAGGAGTCATCAGGACTCTGTACCACAGAGCAGACAGCCTCCCCACTAACTCGGGAGCCAGGCAGAAGGAGAAATCCCACACAAGACAGGCTCTAGAGCAATGTGGATATCCTAACTGGGCCTTCCTGAAAGCAGAGAAGAAACCCAAACAGGACTCCAGTCAGCCATCAGGTGAAAAGGAGGAACCCAGACCCAGACCAGTGGTCATTCCATATGTTGAGGGAATATCAGAGAAACTGAGACGTTTATTTTCTAAACATAACGTCCCAGTGGCTTTTAAACCCCAAAATACATTACGGCAAAGACTGGTTCATCCCAAAGATCCAGTCCCCCGGCACAAACAGAGTAATGTTGTGTATGCTGTTCAGTGTCAGGAGGGCTGTGATCAGTCTTACATCGGGGAAACTAAACAGCCACTGGCCAAAAGGATGGACCAGCACAGAAGATCAACATCATCAGGCCAGGACTCTGCGGTCTACACTCATCTCCAGGCCAGCGGTCACTCTTTCAAGGATGAAGATGTTCACATCCTGGACAGAGAGGAACGATGGTTTGAGAGAGGAGTAAAGGAGGCCATCTTTGTGAAAAGAAATCGTCCATCGTTAAACAGGGGCGGAGCCTCCAGGTTCAACTGTCCCCCTCTTACAATGCTGTGATTGCTAGTATCACTCAGCCCTCTGTGAACAGTAAACAGCCATCAGTGTGCTAATGATCCATTGTTAGGCTGATGGTCCTTCTTGAGCATGTGATCAGCCGGTTTTGGTTGTCAGCAGCAAAACTGGTTGATCCACTTCGAGAAGGTGCTATTTAAGAGACTGAGCTGAATACAGCTCCTCAAACTGAGGAAGTCTCTCGGATGAGAGACGAAACGTTTCTACATTTTTTTGTTGATTTGCTTTGTTTTGTTTTTTTAAATGTCCAGAGGACCAGATTTAACTTTTTTAGAGAGTCCCAGAGAGGTTGCAAGACTCGGTGGGCAGGTAGTGGAAGGCAAGGGGCAGCTGAAGAGAACACCGGGAGGTTAACGCAGGAAGAGAGGAGGTCCAGGTCATAGGAGGAGCGCAGGAGTAGATGCTGCAACACGTAGGACAACTACTAGTTGGCAGGTAATGCACCAGCGTCGAGGAGAAGTCATCACTGCCATTTATACTGCTACAGCTCATGGAGGCTCATGGTCTGCAGGTTGGTCTGGTGTTGCAGAGCTGTTGGAAGGAAAACACAAACTCCTACAATTTGGTTTTTAAATAGTTGCCGTTTTATTTTATTTTTTTTTAAGACTGCCTGTTTTTAGAACATGGAACACAATGCTTAAACAGTTTACAGCAAAAATACATTTTTGGGTCAACTTAGTTTGATTTATGACAATACTTTAACTGCAAAACACAAAATAATGACTTGTATAATCATAAAAAGGAATCAGTGTCAGAGAATATTCTTAGTGTACATGAAATAATTTTACAGGGTTCATTACAGCGATTAAACATCTAAAAAATGGTTTTAATTAGAATAGTTTACTCAGCTATTATCAGTTTAAAAAAAACACAAGTTTATGCATTAAAGTTATATTTTTGAAGGCATGCAGAATAAATGTAATGCCCAAGAAAACTGCTGTGACAATTTTAGTTTGGATAATTTATTAGAAATAAAAAAAGAGCCTATGCTCATTCAGAATCAGTCCAAAATGTCAAATGCTTTTCTTAAACAGTTCAATATTTTTAAAGCTGATCTGTTTCTTAAAGTACTAGTACTTTAGTTGGTATTCAGCCAATGCAATGGAATAGCTCACCGGATGCAGACAGTTTATTTTATTTACGTCGTCAGCGGGAGAAAAAAAACAAACCTGTTATTGCTGTTGATAGACATATTTCAAACTAAAAGTCTTGTGTAACTCAATTTTACTAATGTGCTTTGATGCATTGTTGTCTGGTGCAAAACATTTTTGCTTTGCTGAACAGCCACTTTTTATCACAGGAGTTTAATTGTGAAGTTTTGTCTTATTCAAAAACACAAACAAAATAGTATTTGCAGCTTGGAAAATATGCATTTTTATGTCAAAGTACTTGTACAGGGGGCTGGCATATACATGTAAGAATAGTTTGAAAATATTTTACCAATTATTCAGTCGGATACTCTTTGCTGCATGGTCCAGATTATTTAAACGTCTTTCTTCCCTAAAAATATGTTTCAATTTGTGTTAATCACACACACACACACACTTTTTATCCCAGTATACATAAAACAACGATACATACATTATCCAAATTTTAAACTTTTTTTTTAATTTGAAGACAACGTTTAACTTTAAGCATAAACATCCTTTCAACTATCCCTTAATTACTCTGCATTACTCAGTAATACACAATTACAATTGCTTTTGCAACTTCTGAAACATCAACAAAGGAAGGTATTTAATTGCCAAGTAGTTTGTGGTAAAGTTTCTCAGTGCACGTGTGTGGGTGAGCGCTCTTCCATCAGCTCCTACACCTATTAGCTACGGTGTGTGTTTCAGCTCTGGGCAGGTAAACAGTCAGAAGGACATTAGCTTCCAATCAGCCTTCTCTAAATCACCTAGAAGTTTAATTAATTTCAATCCATAGGGCATGCAGTGTATGGAGAGTCTGCAATTCTATGTGTGTGATAGAGAGAGTGCATGTGCATATTTCCATTTAGATTCTCTTATAACCCTTTCACGGTGTCTCAAACTGCTGGAAAGGTCAGCACATAATCACTCTCTTTAGCCTGCCTCAAATTTTAATTGACCATCTTCAACCTGGCACACAAAGTGTACAAAGTGGAGAAATCTGGAAGATGTTTGAGCAGAAAAAAAAAAAAGAAAAACACCAAGAGACGTATAAAAACAGCAGATTGTCTCTGGTTGTTGGTGTTCTTGTGAGGTAGCAGTCATTCTATTCTCTAAGGTTTTCAGAGAGTCAGAGTCAGAGTCAGAGTTTCTTTATTATCATTCGCACCTCATGTGGTACATGTGGTGGAGCGAAATTATGTACACAGGGTCCCAGTTACATCCTTTCCTCCTTACATCATTTTATTGGGAAAGCAACACACAATTATGAATAATTCTTTAAACTGACTGAATTTTGAGTAATCACTTTTAGTCCAAACATTTCGGCATAGATGCATATATTCTGGGTCACACGGCACAGTTTGAACTCCAGCCTTGGTTGTGTAATGAACGAGGGACAGAATAATGCCATGCCAACTTGAACACAACCTGGATTAGCAAGGTCTGCATAAAGATGTTGGGGAGCTGAGCATTTTGATTAGAAATGGGCTTCTGGAACAAGATATCCATTGATGAGAGCAGAGAACTTCACACCGTGGGAATATTCCTATGTAGGTTTGTGGATAGGATTTGTAGATATTTTACTAAAACTCACAGAAAACATTAAATTGTGGCATTTAGTTTTAGAAGTTTGAGTAATATTTGACTGTTCCATGGTGACTTGGACAAAAGTTGTTGAAGTTTATTCAGATCTTCCATCTTCTTGAGGCTTCTGATTCTCGGTGTAGAAAAGTTTGAGCTGGCTGCATCATCTTGGACCCTGCAGAACCTGATTTCTCTGTGACTGAAGCTCATGTCTTTCACACCACTTCAAGTCAAGGATTCCTCCTGAGTTAATCCACTTACCATATTTTCCAGCAGACATGTCGCACCGCCCTACAAGTTGCATCAGTCCAAATACGTCTAATAAAGTGGAAAATTCCATAAATATGTTGCTTCGCCTTATACGTTCATCTAAAGTGTGCACTTTAACAAAAATTTAAACAAGATTACCACTTTAAAACAGTTTGTTTGCTCCAAATTATAGTAATGTTGTTTCTCGGTCTAACATTTGCTTAATAAATGCATTTTGACGGTCAAATCAGATGCATTTCAAAAGGGATGAGACTCCGCATTTCTTCAAAAATTAACAAGATAACACCTAAAATCAATTTCTTGTTTGCTCAAAATTTTAGTAAATGTGTTACAGTCTAACGTTTGCTTCATAAATGCACTTGGACGGTCAAATCAATTACAGTTCAAAAGCCGATACGCGGAAGTAAACGTGTGCACATGACAAGTCGCTGTGCAAATTTATCAGGATAGCCACTTAAAAAAAACACTTGTTTGCTCAAAATTATAGCAACGGTGTGTCTCAGTTGAACTATTCCTCAATAAATGCACTTTAAATTAGCTGCATTTCACCAGGTCAGTGCAGCTGGTTTAACTTCCTCCAAGCACCAAGCAGAACTAAAGTGGGGTGGCAGACAGATTTTGTCATTAATAACTGGTGAAGATTCTCAGTCCTCCAGGACATGATAAAATATATAATATATATATATATATATATATATAATATATATATATATATAATATATAT
>NC_056517.1:37559751-37573568 GCF_014905685.2 Nematolebias whitei
AAAAAAAAAGCAGGGCATGTAAATTATGCAAAAAATAAAAATAAAAAACTGCAGCTTATGCACCGGAAAATACAGTACGCTCACTGACAAATCGACACTGGTTACTCAACTCACCTCTCAAGTAGCCTAATTTAATGCTCATCTGGCTTTCTTGCCCTCTGCTCAACCAAATCCTCAACCTCCAGCAGTCACTTTGGCTCCGACATCTCCAGGGCCAAAACCCAGAGTCATATGTTCCAGGTCCAGAGCCCTTTACATGCTTTGACTAAGCTTTCAAACTTAACAGTGAGGTCACTTATCTTAAGAGAGACCTCCTGTTGGTCATGTCGAGTTAGACGATGACATTTGTGGGTCACCAATTCTCCACCTGTGTTCCAGGTTGAGGTCCAGGCAGTTGGTTCTCAAGGAAAAATCAAGCCAAACAGAGCCAACTGGACCATGGTGGTGGTTCCTCCAACTGTCTTTATGCTCAGATACAGTAATGTGCAAGGTTTTCCATCCATGGTACAGCAAACTTATTGGAAGCAAAAACCATTTGGTTTTTCTAGTATGTATAAAAATGTTTGGTACATTTAGCAATAGTGCTCAACCACTGGCAAATGGCTCATTACTTTATAAGAAGCAAGATCCGGAAAACAACGGTCATGAATGCAAGTCTTGGGAGTGCGTCCATAAAGTGAGAACTGGGATGTATAGGTTTGCTTATACTTGAACATGCAGGTTTTTCATTCAACTATACAAAAGATGAAAATATAAAAAAGGCAGTTTAACTGACAGTAAGTGGTAACTATTGATAATCCTACAGAAAGGAACGCCGATGCAACATTTCCTGAAGGAGGAAGACGAGATGTCTGTACCGTACACTCACATTAACATTTCCACAGACACACAAAGTGGAAATAACACAGGCTTGCTTTTGTCTCATCCTTTTGGATGTAAAGAAAAAGCGGGTGTGAAAATGAGTGAGCAGGAGAAAAGAAGCTTAGGATGAGGTGTGTTATTCAGCCTCGCCACAGGGGTCTTGGACAGGAGACCAGAGAGCCTGCCCATTGTCCACACATGCCCCCCCACACACACACGACAAAGCAGGCTTTGCCTGAGCAAAGCCCTGTACGTTGCAACATTTGCCAAAGAAATGTGAAAATGAGTGTAAATTGAGGTTATGTTCCCCACCTCCCTTTCACCATCTCACACTTGTTATCCACTCACCCTCGAATGTGATGGGGTTCAATCTGCACCAGTTTCTTTAGCTGAGGTTCATCACAGCAACCATATGCAGGTGCCACCAGAGATGTAAGTATGGAACAGAAAGCTAGAATTACTTTTTATTCCTTCAGTTTCTTCTTTTTTCTCTGGGACAGATTTCTTGAAACATGGATGAAACTGCAAATCAAAAATCTTTTTGATCTTGACCAATAAAATAAAATCCATTGTGAAAACTAGACTTACTTCCTGTGGCCACAGGGCTGCACATCATGTGCTTTTATAACAAAGCTTCACACGATTTTTCCTGGCCAAAAAAAAAAAAAAAAAAAAAAAAGGCCACACTAATATTTCGTTGGACCGCCTTTAGCTTTGACAACAGCATGCATTCTCTGCGTCATTGTTTCGATAAACTTCTTCAATGTCACAAGATCTATTTCCATCCAGTGTTGCATTAATTTTTCACCACGATCTTGCATTGACGACTAGACACCAAGCATGATAGGTGCATCACTTCACCTGCCTCTCTTCTTACCTTGATGCACCCATCACTCTGGAACTGGGTCAATCTGGACTCAGACCACATGACTTTCTTCCATTGCTCCAGAGTCCGATCTTTATGCTCCCTAGCAAATTGAAGCCTTTTTTCCCAGTTATCCTCACTGATTAGTGGTTTTCTTAAGGCTACACAGCTGTTCAGTCCCAATTCCTTGAGTTCCCTTCACATTGTGCATGTGGAAATGCTCTCTCACTATTAAACACATCCCTGAGTGCTACGGTTGTTTTTCTTCCATTTGATTTCACCAAACGTTTAAGTGATTGCTGATCACGATCATTCAGGATTTGTTTCCGGACACATTTCTTCCTCCAAGACGATGGGTCCCCACTATCCTTCCAGTTTTTAATAATGCGTTGGACAGTTCTTAACCCAATTTTAGTAGTTTCTCAATCTCCTTAGATGTTTTCTTTGCTTGATGCCGATGATTTGACCCATCTCAAACAGACTGACATCTTTTCCATGACCACGCCATGTGTCTTTCAACATGGTTGTTTAAGAAAAGAGGGAAGCAATTCATTGCACCAGTTGGGGTTAAATAACGTGTTGCAGCTGAAAGATAAATCACCCATGCAGTAATTAGAGGTCCATACCCATTTACTTGGTTAAATCCAGGTGGCAACATTTTTGGCCAGGCAGTGTATAGTGATCATTCAGGTTGTTTCAGCACATTTCCATTTCTAAATATTTAAAACTGGCTTTTTCTGTTTCACATTACAATATGTTGTTTAATCAAATTATTTTTTTTTTCTTAAATAAAAAAAATTTAAAAAAAAACACAAAATGACAATTACTTTGTGGATTAGACGAGATGTTTCAACTTATTAAAAAATAAATAAAAATCATAGATAATGCCAACCAATGACACTTTAACCAAATCCAAAATCAAAAACCAGAAACAAAAAAAAAAACCATGACCTTGTCAGACAAAAGCTCAATTAAACGTCATAATAAAAAAGAAATTTTAAATAAACACAAGATTTAAAAAAAGTACCATATTTTTCAGCCTATAAGTCAGGTTTGTTTTTGCATAAAATTTACATGCTTTGAGACTTGTATACCGAAGCGACGTATTTATGGATTTTTCAACTTGTACGGTGGAAAATATGGTAATGTAAAAAAAATAAAATAAAAAAAAGCTCAATTTGAAATTTGTCTAAAGTTAAAATCTCAATATATATCAACAACAACAGTTTTGATGTTCTATTCTGTCATAAAAAGACAGTCATTGAATAAAAATAATTTTATTTTTTTAAATAAATAAATTGTGCCAAGATACATCGAAACACCACATTCCAAATAAATAAATAAATAAATAAATAAAAAACACCCACACAACATTCATCTCATCAGCTTCATTTTATTTTATGTTTTAATATCTATAGAATGTAGAGAATAAAAAAAAAAAAAAGTAGCTTCCCAGACCCAGCTGAGCTTCTAAAATGTTTTCATGTGTACACAAGACAGAAACAAATTTATATTTGTGTACTCACTAAAAAAACATTTCTTTTTGCGTTGGAGGTCCAAACAAGTTCAAATAAAGCTAATAAATAGTTTGAAGTACATCAACGTGAGTGAATATTTCTGTCGTAAACCCAAAGCAAACCAACAACGAAGAGACTCCACTCAAGATGAACTGGTAAGTGCTTTTATTCACAGGGACTCCAAATATATTGTTTCATGTTTTACAGGCTTGTAAAGAATATGGAGGTTTTCAGAAGCAGCCAGCAAACCACGGTGGAGTCAGGCGAGTATGCGTGGTGGGATAGTGGTACGACTCCAAGGCTGCTGTGTTTCTTTCAGGCTGTAGATCCTCGACGAGGAGCACGAGTATCAGAAGTAGCGTCCCCAGGAGAATGAACATGAAAAACTAACGATGGCCAAACGATAGACTCTTCCTGAAGCAGTGTGATTCATACTGCAACACTGTCAGAGCTTGTGTCCAACACCACTGTTACATGACAAATGACGTTCAAAGCTTCGGACGCCATCGTTGCTTCATTTCACTCTATATTGATGGTTCAATGCATTCTGATCCAATCCCAGTATAACATATGGTTTGGTGCTGCACGTTTACTTAACATGCAACATTATTCTTAAAAGTGTTGGGTTGTGATGAGAGAATTGTGGAAAGTGAAATAAGTGTAGCTTGGCAATTTTCATTAGACTGAGTTCTATTTGACATCATTCTAAAGTAAAGATGGCGTTTATTTGTACACACAAAAAAAAATAGAATATAAAGAACTTTGTTGTACTTGGCAACATAATACATACATTTATCTTTGAAACTTTTTCACACAGTTGTAAGAAAAGCTTCAGTGCTTCCTGAAGCTTCAAATGCCCATCACTAAGGTCTCAAGGAAGGTGAACCAGGGAACCAGAAGAGCACACAGAAGCCAACGTTAGTATTTTTATAGACTAGTTAAGTTTGACTGAAGCTGCTCTACAATATCAAATGACATGAAATGTTCCAGGAGTGAGAAGCTGGTAAAACAGGGCCTTAAATACTGGATCTCGTCAGCCAGAATCAGGAACAGCTGGTGATCCTTAATCGGTGGGGGGGAGAAGTACCGGTAGTAATCTCCACAATAAAGTTATGTCTGTGTTTGTTAAATTTTGTATCGGTCGTGCATATTTTTGCACGTCACTCCTGTTCTTTTGCTTTGTTAAAACTCAGTTAAAACTTTACGCAACATTTAAAATGTGTATTTTTTTTATTTCCCTGGATTGATCAAAGGAGTGCACTCAAATCTTTAATTTTGTTCCGTCAGAAGGTTTGATTTAGATTCATCAAAAAGCGCACTTTATAAAAGAGTCTGCAGGACGACATGGTGATGATGCGAAATCAGATGGTCCCTCTTATTAAAGTGCCATTTCAAATATTTTGCACACTGTGCTTATTAGTGACGCTGAGATGCTAATTTTAACTGTCTGCACTCGTACATCATTTTACAAGCCCCCGGCTGTGTTTCCTTTAAGGAGTAGGACACTTTACAAAGTGGGATGTGTCGTAGAGCCCTGCTGCTTTGAAAGCAAACGGTTGATAAGAGTTGATGGTATGGAGAACCAGAGTGGAAACTGTCATCACTTGTTCTTTGTGGAGCGCCTTCAAGTCTAACAAATCAAAACTCCAAACCAGTGGCTCTCCATTTGTCTCCAGGTATTTTGATCGTTCTCCTTTATCAGTTTCAAAGGTGTTCTTGTACAAAAAGTGTGTCACGGAAGGAGCTAGGCAGTTTTGACACAAATAAAAATGGAACCTCAATGATGGGCGCTTTGTGTTTTTAAGCTTCAAATGTGTATATTTGTGTTTTCATTTGGAGTTTTACCTGCAGTGTGTTCTAGCTGGTCCACTGCTTGAAGAGGCTGAACCCAATTTGTAAATGTTGACATTTGACAGCTAAGTTTTTAGTGTGTGTTTGACTTGTAAATGAAGAAAACATATTTTATATGCAGTTGATTTACAATAAGCATGACGCATTTTTTAAGGTCACCAATGCTGCTGATTGCAAACTGTTTCACATTTGTCCTGAGCTTTTCACATTTCACATGCATTATGAATATGTGCGCATATTGCTGAAGAGGTAAGCGATCCAGTACAGTATCTTAACGAAGTCTCTGACACTCAGCTAAGAAAGAGTGCTAGGTGTGTGCTCCAGTTACAGGGGCATCACTCTCCTTAGCCTCCCTGGTAAGGTCCATTCAGAAGTACTGGAGAAGCGAGTCCAATTGCTGGTGGAACCTCAGATCCAGAAGGAACAATGCGGGTTCTGTCCTGGCCGTGGAACACTGGACCAGCTCTTTACTCTTGCTAGTGTCCTCGCAGGGCTATGGGAGTTTGCCCATCCATTCAACATGTGTTTTGTGGACTTGGAGAATATATTTGACAGTGTTGCTTGGAGTACGCTGTGGGGGGTGCTATGTGAGTATGGGATTGGGGGCCCATTGCTACAGGTTGTTCAGTCCCTATACAAGCAGTGTGAGAGTTTGCTTCACATTGCCAGCAGTAAGTCAGACCCCTTCAGGGTGGGAGTTGGACTCCACCAAGATTGCCTGTTGTCACCGATTCTGTTCATAACTTTTGTAAACAGAATTTCTCAGTGCAGCCAGCCAGGGGGTGTGGGGAGTCCGGTTCGGCAACCTCAAGATTCCAACTCTGTTATATGTGGATGATGTGGTCCTGTTGGCATCATCGTGCCGTGATCTTCAACTCTCACTGGAGCAGTTTGCAGCCAAGTGTGAAGCAACTGGGATGAGAATCAGCATCTCCAAATATGAGGACATGGTCCTCATTCATCAAAGGGTAGATTGCTCTCTTCGGGGTGAAGGTGCGGTTCTGGCTCAAGTGGAGGAGTTTGAGTATCTTGCAGTTTTGTGAACGAGTGAAAGAGGGCCGGCAACTGAGGAGGGGGCGTGCCAAAGACACCATCTTAGCACCAACATAACTGGTTTGTTCCACTTTGGAGTAAGCTGTTTGGGGGAAGAATCAGTTTTGTGTTGTGTGTTTCTTTGACTGATGAAGACTTCTGGATGGAAGGTGAAATATTTCAGCAAAAAAAAAGAAATTGTCCAGATTACCTGACTGGAAATTGTTGGATTGTATACCTGGATTATTGAGCATGGACTTTTGGGGGTAAATTGTCAGTAGGTGTGAGTGAGTGAATGGTTGTTTGGTTGTTTTTCTCGTTTGTCTCTATGTGGTTCCTGTACTGAAGACCTGACCAGTGTGTACCCCACCTCTCACACAGTGACTGCTGGTTATGGGCACCAGTGACCCCCTGACCCAAAATGGAAGAAGCAGGTAAAGATAATGGATGGATGGGGGAGTGTTGTGAGGAAGCTCAATGTTTGGCAGATTAAGTTGATGCCCTGTGGTTTTTGTATGTCCAGCGGCTCAAAAAACCAACGCAGTGGTCACTTTTAATCAGTGTAATATTTGTGTCTTTGCGCTGGGGACCAGCCACATTATCATGTCAAGTTACAAATTAAAATGCCTGACCGCTAACAGACTGGGAATATAAATGGTCCATCATGGCCATCTAAATGTTCTAATGACATATTTTGCCTGCCAGACAATTAATCCTATCAATCTACATAACCTTTCCTGATGCTCGGAAAACAATGGCACTTTTATTGCTCAAAATGAATGGAGTCCAACTAAAAAGTATGCTGAGGCAATCGTTACATTATTTAACAAATGTATTTAATTTGATTTGGATGCCTGGATGTCTGTTTCTGAAGCACAGGGGCCAGCGTGCTGAATCCAGCTCTGGCTAATTCAATAGGCTAAATGGAATCAGTGGAAACACTCTGCAATCATGACTGCATTAGGATGCTCATTCCCATCATGTAAACATTGCTTTGAGCGCTCGCCATTTATCTTTGAGTCTCTCTGTCTCTGTTTCCTCTTTATTTCCGCCACTTCTCAAGACGTTCTTTCATTCCTGTTTAATGAAAGTTGAGGCCGAGTTCCGTTTTGGACTCAAGTGAATTCACAAAAAGCAATTTACCAAAAAGCTAGCACTTCTAGACGCATGAACTGCTTAGCTCCTCACTTTTCATAAATTAGGGGTGGAAGGCTTCCATCAGACAGGGTCTCAATGGGATTGGGAAGGTGCTAAGCACGTCTGCCTTTAACGGAGGTGAAAAACAGACTAATTTATTAAGCATTGATCACCCCAAATGACAGCAGAGTGCTCCAACATTTAGCGGCCAAATAACTGGCAAATTGGCACACAATTTTTGTACATTTCCAACTCTTTAATGGGTAAAGTATGGAGCAAAAAGGCAATAAAAATGTTAGCAGACAACCCGATGAACCCACACCCAGCCCATTATGTTCACCACTCCTTGTGGTTAAACGGCCCTAATGTCTTAAACTGTGGGCAAGGGCTGTCCTAATGATGCATTTTGGTGAGTGTTTCTTACTTTTTGATCAAAATGACATGTTTTATTTGATTCTTTTAAATGCAGCTTGAAATAGGATCCCCATTATACAGTTGCTGAATGGACCCATTATGAGGGGTTAGACTTAAAGTACCTGAGTATGTATTTGAGTAAATGTGCTTAATCTTGGATGGCCTAATGCAATTTTTATCAACACTGGACCCTGCCTCGCCTGTCAGATGAATACTGATATGACCTTATTATTGTGTTATCACTGGTTATGCTGAATGGCCTGCAGATATACTCAGGCATGCATACTTTTACCTTGTGTTTTAAACAGAAAGATGCACTCTGCCAGCATATCAAATGTCGCAATTGGGCAAAGCAAGTGCTGTTTCCAGACACATAAATGACCAAGGAAACATCTGAATCTATATATATATATATATATATATATATATATATATATATATATATATTTTAAGAGCTTAAGCTCATCTCAGCACCATCTGAAAGACAATTAAAAGGGGCCAGGGCATATCAGTCCACACCGGAGAGCCAGCAGACAGCATGTGAGACATTGGAGCAATGCTAAAATGAGCAGTGAGCTGACCTAAGCCCCGGCCAGACTTTATTAATCAAGGCCGGAGACTTATGTAACCCCTCAAGCTTGACTTTACCGACTGCCTTCCTCTGCTGCCTGCTTTTCTGCCTCAATGCTCTTTTTGTTGTTGTTTGTTTGTGTTATTAGGCTTTTTTTTTTCCTCTCCCTTCTGAAAATGCCTCCCTTACTGTCTCTCTCACTCGGCGTGCTTTGCTGATATATTTTGTCTCAGAGAGGATCACAAAGCTGCAGAGGGATTTTGAAACGCCTCTTCAAGCCACGATTCTGAAAGGTGGTAATGATTTACAGCATTATACCTGCAGAGAGCCAAAAACTCCCGTGTCTCTGTGATAAATCTGTTTCATCTTCTCATTACAAAGGCACATGTGGATTGATGCCTTCTCCCCATTCTCTCCTTAAAGCCTCCCTGTTTGGGGTGTTTTGAGCAACATCCTGCTCATTTGCAGCATTTTGTAGTTGGATGCAGCTGCCTGTGGCTATTTCACTATTTGGTGCTTATCAGACTTGCCGTGTTTTATTTTACATCTGATGTTTTCTGTTATGCTTGCTGGCTTCCTCTAACAACTCGTTTAGCAGCTTCTTATCTCAAATTTTTTTGGCGCTTTGCTTGTTTGATTGAAAATATGATGGATGGCACAATCAGAAAGTGACAAAACTTGACCTTGGATTTGATCTTGACTGGTTTTGAAAGGTTTCCTTGGCCCTTTTTCTACCATCTGTCTGAATAACCTTGGGTTTTATTTCAATTCAGTTCAATTCAATTCAAAAATATTTTATTATTCCCAAAGGGAAATTGTGTTGCCGGAGCTCATCATCCTGGTTTCATTCAAAAGTTGTTATAGATGCTGATAGCTGTGGGCAGGAAGGCTCTCCTTCAGTGAATCTGAAGATTTTGGCCAGAGATACTGATCCGTCCACACAGATCTAGCGTGCTGTCAGATCCAGGGGGCCTCTAAGTCCTCCTGGGCAGCAGGACTGCCCGAATGCCAGGCAGAATTCCTCCTTGGGCGATGGTCACTCCTCCCAGCAGTGATCTGAGCTCCTCATTGTCACGGACAGACAGCTGAAGGTGCCAGGGGATGATCCTGGTCCTCCTGTTGTCACAAGCTGAGTTTCCCATCAGCTCCAGGATCTTGGCAATCAGGTACTCGAGCACCGTTGCCAGGTTGACGGGAATTCATCCACGGCACCTCCTTTTCTGCTCATTTTGAATTTGGGGCTGTAGTTCAGGTATTTGGATTTTGAGATGTTAATCAGCTCCTCCTGGTTGTTAAAAAAAAACTTGTTGCCATGGTTACGCATCATAATAAATGCCCAAAAGTAAAAAGGTTTCAGTAAAAATCCTTCCAGCAGCACAGCATCCGATACCAGAGGAAATAATCATCCAAAAAAAGTGATAAACATCCAGAAAAACAGGAATTAAAGTTTGCAAAAGGAGTAACTTAGAATTAATGGAACAGAGCTGCTCTGACATGCAGCCACCCCGAGTGGCACATTTCTAGAAGGAATTTCCTCTTGTGTCCACACCCTGGAAGGTTGTCCATAGTTTTATAAACCTTATACATTTGAATAATATTTGCAGCTGTGGTCATCAAAAACTTTAAAACAAAACTGTACTCCAAAGATTAACAGTCTCTTAAATGGAACCAAAAATATGTCTATATTAGTGAAGCATCTCTGTGTATACTAACTATACACTGTTTTAATCTTTAGTTTGATGTAGGGGTATCAACAAACTCATCAATGTTCAAATGTATTCAGACTAACTTTTTGTGCACTGGTTAGAGCAGAACATAAATATTGTTTCTCTTGAAAATAATATAGCTTTTTCTTTATTTCTTAAATATGATTGCGCACACTAACTTTCAGGTCTTTTTATGATTTTAGATTCTCAACAACTTGAAACCACTTTGGTCTAAAAAAAAACCAACAAAAAAACTCAACTGTTTAACTTTTGCAAAGTTGATGGAACAAAGCGGAAACCTTGAAAAAATGGCTTTGTTTGAAATTCTAAGAAATCTAATGGCGTTTATGGGTGACTATTGCTCCTACTGAACTTTACAGATACGATATGAGAAGTGTGCTGTCAAGACTGTGCAGTCCCAGAAGTAGCTGTGAAGTACATTTCTCCTGGGGACCCAACGTTCTTATGCCAAATGATGCAAATAAGGCATAGAGGAATGATTAATGTGATTGCGTGAGTGATTTTGGAACTGATTGATGCTTGGCCTCTTTTAATAAAACGTTTGTGAAAAATAATGTAGTTTCCATCAGAGGGAAAAGGGAAGTATAGTAGAGACTGGAGGAAAGTACCCAGTCGAGTTGGTGCAATATTGACTGTGCCATCTGTGATGTGTGTGACTTCAAAGGTACAATTACTTTGAGCGGTTTAAGACTGATACCTGCTCACGTTAAGAGGCAGTCTCTCACCTCTGAGGCGCTGCCTGCCAGACAAGATATAATTCATTTTTTAGGAAACTTAAACAAGGGCAAATTCTGCCGTATGGGTCTCTTCAGATCTGCGTTCAAAACAGCAAGTTCCTATATAAAACAATTCCTTTTTCCACTTCTTACTTGTGTCGTGGGGCTTTTTGTTTTTTATTTTTTGCCTGTGCAGGGTTTTAAAACTCCTCTGTTGTTGTTGACAGACACCACTGGACTCTCTTAGTCAGAATTCAAAGCAACAATTGAATCTTTACTTCAGAAAAGCAGCGATTTTAACATTAGGCATAAAAAAAAAACAATTTAAAAAGCCTTGCGTGTTTCCACAAGAGGCCATTTTGTGTATATCTGTTTCTTCTTGTCTTTAAAATGTCAGCTTTTCTGCAGCCATTACCATGCATGATGCTGAAACAAGTATTATAGTTTAATTCCTACAGTGAAAAGCTTCCAGAGATATTAAAATTGAGCCAAAGTGAGGAGGACGCTGCAAAGACAGACAAGCTCCAGAGGGCATGTTGTCTGTGTGTTGCTCTGACTTAATGGCAAATGGATGTCACTGGATTTTTTTAAGCACGCCAGCAAGATCTTATCAGTCTGGATAAATGAATTAATATTTTACACTTCAGACATATTTCTCCTTCCCTTTTTTTGCCACAAGAAAGCTAGAGTTAAAAGGGAATGTCAAGTAAATTAAGAAAAAAGAAAAGTGAATGAGAAATAGTGGGAAGGAAGGAAGAAGCTGGAATGTGAACTCTCCTAATATTATTCAGAGCCAGTGAGTCATGTAAGAGAAAAGGATCTTTTCTTGTACCAGTAAAGGACATTATCATCTCCTACTAGCAGTTATTAGCATTAGCATTTATATATTCAATGCAATTTTGAGGTCTGGTGATACTCCGAGGGGTCAGGAGAGAAAAATGAAATGAGGGCGAATAAGAAAAAACGTCTTTTCTCTATGTGCAATTGGTGCTAACCTGCACAGAATAGACAATGAGGTAAGACACAAGGACATTTCATGCTGCAGTTTGATCTGTAATAAGAGCTGAAATTCTCTCTGTGAACAGAAGGCCACACGTATAAACAACAAGGAATCATTTCTGGACGATCACGCGGCAAACACCTGATTGCTCCAGATTCTACACTTCTCACGATTATACCTGTTCAATTAAAATATGCACTTACAAGCATTCGTTTAGCAATCTAAATTAATATTACACATTTAGAGAGTTAAATCAAGATCCCATCTCTGGAGATGTGGGGTAACGTTAGTGGGTCAGATTGCATGAGGAGCAAATGGTTTGAATAATTGAAGATTGGGTGTTAAATTGAGTTTTTCCACACAAAAATGTGGGGGAGGTGATCCACTCGATATTACCCCCACCCCTCGCTCCACACACACACACAGTATGAGAATATAGTCAGCTAATGGTTTATCCCCCACACACCCCCGGTCCAGGCGGGTCAAAGTTCATGAGCTATAGCACTCAATCAGTTAGTCGCACTTAGATGCATCATCTGTTCAATTTTTAGACAATAAAGAGCTCTGAAAATGAAGCAAATCTCACCAATAATTGGAAAAACTGTACATTTTGTACAATTTTACACAAACTGTACAGGTTGTACCAAAAAAATAAATGCACATTGAATCATTTTTCTTATTTTTAATGACAAAAAACATTAAAAATGTGGAAAAAATTAGTAAAAAAGTTATATATATATTTAGATCTGGATTTTTTTTTCTAATTAAGAGCAATAAAAACTTTATCATAAACTGTGTTTTTCCTTTTCAACAACATTTATATTTTTAAACGTGACGTACTGTATAACAAGTCCTCCACACTGTTTTACACCCATTCATCTGTCAGTATTCTTTACATAGTCACAATGCCTTTCAGTTGTATTGACAACATAAATTTAGCAAATTTAAAACAGAATTTTCTAAAAATATTATAATTTACACCAAACAAATGGGCTGGAAGGGTCTTGTTTAACAAGGCTCAGCTCTTTTTGTAACTTAGCAAACACAGACATAAACTAAACTGTGATTCACAAATCTTATATTAGAAAATATAGTTGAAAATGTTTATACACCACACAAATGAAATCTGATATCTTCACAAATTCATTTCTTTGTGCTCACAAAGGTGCTGTAATCTCAAACAATAATGAGTCCTTTCATTCCCATAATCTGTGTTTGTTCCACAAGTCATTTTCCAGGTCCAATGCGTCACATCCCCCCCCCGTAACAACCCCCCCACTGCTGCTCACTGACACACACCCACAGCCCACCTTGTCCCAGGCAGTCATTGTGCAGTTGTATTAAGTGGTAGGGGGCAGAAAAGAAGGGGATAGGGCACAGAGAGAGGTGGTGATGTAGGGGGGCACATTCTCTTCTGAGGCTGACTTTGAGATTGTTATTATCATTTTCAAAGCATCAAAGCTTTCTCTCTGGCTTTCTCTCACTCTCTCTCCATCCAAGCTTAAAGAGATGAAAGTTTGCCTTTGTTCCATCCCCTGCTACATTACCTCTATGCATTAGGCCTCCTCTTTATCCGTGAAATTACCTTTTAGCTTTCTCATTCAGCGCAGGCAGCCTGCATGCGACGAGATGGCTCACACTTTTTCACCACATCATAGCCACCCCCACCTCACCCCACCATACACAACTCCCTCTCTCTCTCTCTCTCTCTCGCCACTAAAAAGATTGTTGCATTTGCAGTTTCATTTTGCGTACACCTCTCCCCGTCTCTGTTCCACCGTGGCTCTCCCGCTCTCTCTCTCCCCACTTCATATAAGGTCCATCTGGCCCTTCATTATATGGTTAGTGTTGTTCTTTGATCGCTCTATCTCCAAAGCAAACACCGGGGTCTGTGTTGTTCTCCCCATCACGCAGATGGCCGAGAGATGATGGCTGAGATGCTTCTGTTCCTGCTGCTGTTCAGAGTGCCACTTTTGGAGCCTCTTGAAGCGCTCTTTGAAGCTGGCAGGAAGCACTCGAAGAGAGAAAAGTTGCTTCATCTTGATTGTCATGCAAAAATAGTTTACAACGCTTTTCAACTCTATCTATCTATCTATCTATCTATCTATCTATCTATCTATCTATCT
>NC_056517.1:37573578-37577548 GCF_014905685.2 Nematolebias whitei
CTATCTATCTATCTATCTATCTATCTATCTATCTATCTATCTATCTAGCAGTACTTTTTACAAAGTACAGTAAGATATTCTGAATACTCTAAGAACATTATGAGCAATGAATTGAGAGCGGTGTAAAGCTCAACACCTGCACAACCAGTGCCAAGTCAATAGATTTAATAAATGTTCTCCTGTCCATAAAATTCTCATATGGACGAGAAGCCGCACGTTTGTTTTGTGAAGCAATACGTGCGATTAAAAGTCCTTTCCACATTTATAAACTCATCTCCAGAGAAGCTGTTACCGGGGCATTGTTTGGCCGCAGGACAGCATTAATATACAAATGAGCAAAAGTGTATATATGGAAAAGATGAGGAAACGCGTACACACACCTACACACAGGCAGAGATGCACGCACATATTCTACACAGCTGGAATGACTCTCTGCAGACTAATGTAATTAATAGCTTTTTATCCATGTAGAATTTGAAATGAAGATGTAAATTGTTCGTTTAACATAGCCATAGGACATGGAGGCTTCTGCTGTCAAAGTCAATTACAGACTCAACACAGTCCCAGACTTTATGAAAACCTAATCAAGATGTGGTCTGTGTGCATAAGTGTGTGTGCATGTATGTGTGGCTGTCTGGACACAAAATAAGACATTGAGTTCAAGTTGGTGCGCTTGCATTTGTTCGTGTGTGTTTCTGTTTAAAACTGAATGTTTTTACTAACTCTGAGTGGTCACTCAAATGAGAAATATCTTCAAACCAAATATAAATAAGTTATATTTTAGCTACAGCAACAAAAGTAAGATAATATCTAAAAATACTGTTTTTCATCAATTTACCACAACCTTCACACAGTAAAATTTAACCAAAGCGTGTATACCAGCTTGAGTTCATTTTGCAATAGCCTCTTTTAAGAAGCACTTTCAAGAGGAGGTAGTTTTGCACATGTTCCAACTGTTGGACACCAGTAGGTGACCTAAAATTGTAAGAAAAAATACAGTTTCCATTGTAGTCTCACTGAATTCTGAGTATTTGTGATCAATCAACCAGCGAGTCTTTTGGTTGGGTTTTGAGCAGCAATTGTTAGAAAATCATGTCATAAATTTGAGTTCACGGCTTGCAAAACTGCATGGCTGTGCAGATTATTGTTTGGTTTTCCTCCCGACCACATCCTACTTATCTTGACTCAGGGTTTTTAGACCTACATATTTGTCGTTGTTTTCTGTCTTGGGAAATCTACCATGCAGGTGTCCCACCCACAACAATAATCAGGAGTGGTTGACAGGTTTGAGATGCCTGCAACTCTGTGACTACTTTGAGGAAAAAAAATGCTCAAATTGTTCAAAATGCTCAGTACTCAAGTTACAAGGCTGCACTCTTGTGTGACTCAGTGGAAGAAAATGAGAACAACTCCAAATGCCTCAAGATATTTTGAAGACTCTCTTGTGAACACTTTTTGCCAAGTAGTCACATCCCAGTAAGATAGTATCATAAATACCTTCTTCCCATTTTAGTTTGATTTGTGATAGGAAAAGGAGGCATAGGGCTGAAGTCAACCTGCTGTTACACCTCTGAGCCATCCAGGGAAGGAAAAACAGAACCATAATGTGGGAGTTCCTGTCTCACTTCTCTTCTGAGGTCACTAGATGGTGTCAAACTACCACATCTACAAACAATCTCCTTGATAAGGCACCAATCATATAAAAGGCAACAGAAGACTTCTCCTCGCCACTGGAGCATTACTTGCCAATGGTAGTCATGCTTTTAGCCATTTCGTACCATATTGACTTGAGAAATACTTACCTGTGTCTCTTGATATTTCCAGTGTACCTCCTGTGACTTACCTGTTCCTGGACTTCTCTGTGAAACTATGGAAACCTCGTTGTGGCCTCCTCAGCTGTCTTCTGCGCCTTCCAACCACACGCCCACTAGAGACTACAATCCACTCTGGACGACTCCTTGCTTGCACGAGATTATTGGAACCAGTCCTCCTCAAACAACCAATCTCCAACCTGTAAGAACCAGAGACAAACTGATCAATCCTTTCCTGAAGTACTTCATATCTGACCCTTCTCCTTCACATAATAGTTGATACATGAAAAGGTAACTTGACTAGAGGATGCTAGGCTGTGGTAACAGATGGTCTGTGTGACCAGTGGGAAATGCTTAACACACATTTCTCTTAGTCATTGCTGCTGAGTTGAGCTCCATGTGTTGTTCTCTAATGGCATCTTCCTTTATGAAGGCCCACAAGGCTGGTCTGATTGGTGCATGTATTAACATTCAGAGGTGACCTAAAGAGAGGCTTGTCTTTGCTGCTGTATCAAGGACATGTTTTGTGAAAACTCAAACAAACAAAGATATCTTGACTCAGTCCCCAGTTAACTTAGGACCATGGAGACCACCCCAAGCATACAACCCACATCACATTGTTCAGTCTAAAGGCAGCTCAGGTTTCTTTCATAAATTTGGACTCTGCGTTTTGTCATCCATTGGCGGTTCAATATTGCCATAATGAACTTAAAGTTGTTACGCAGAAACAACACGTCAGAGAAGAAAACACAAACAGATGATGTCAATGTGATTACAAAGCGAGAAAAATCAAGAAGTTTCATTAGGTCTGACTGTGGTGTGTTGTGACTACTTTTTCATGCCTGCATTGTTGCCCTTGACTCTTCTCTATAAACATTAACAATTGATCCTTTCTGTCATCGCTTATGTGAGTTTGTTACGCTTAAACATTAAGACATTTAATAGCGAGGTTCCCCGACTTATTCCATCTCCTACCCGTCAGTTTCTACGTCCAGACTTGTTTGCTGGGAATGTTTAAGCTAATTCATGTAAATGTTTAGGTAAACCTGTAATAGCAACCTGGTTGGCATTGCTATTCAGATGATTAATTAATTTTATATTGATTGTGTGTTGTTTGCAGTATTATTTTTGCTTAGCTTTGTAAGTCTCATTGTTTTGTCTCTTGTTTCAAGCACCAGAAAGGACACTTTGCAAAGTGAGTTGAGTATTGAGGACTGATTGACTGACTGATTGACAGACTTGAGTGAAATTGCATTTCAAATGATGTTTAAACTCCAATCTTCAAAAAATAAATTAATGTGGTGTTGTGCTTTTAGACATTACAAAAACAATCTGAATGTGATCCAGATATGCCAAAAAATATATATTTAGGCTGGCACTGAACAAAACAAGAATTTTTCATGGACAAGAAAGAAGTAGTGCAACATTTTTATTATTATTTTTTTGGCATCTATTGAGTTCTGATGTCAACATTAACTCAATCTGGGAACAAAAGACAAATAATTGGGACACATTCTCTAAAACAACACACCTGACAAGTTCTTTGAAAACACTATCAGTAATTGTTTTTCAAAAAGTAATGGATGGTCAAGTCAAACATTGATTTGGTCTTGTTTTTCTATTTCTAGAATTTTCTTGTAGGTTCAGTTATAGGCTACATAACTATATTTGCGAAGTATTTGCTTTTATTTTAGCACATTATAACTTTTGCCATTAATATTGCTGAAGTAGATAAAAAAAGAAAATAAACTGTCAGGCAATATTTTTTTTCGGCCCAGGAGACGTTGACTTATAATTCATCTACAACATAGTTTTTTTTTTTTTTCATGACGCTTTAGTCTACACCAGAAAGTTTCTGTAGAACTTGTGCTTAGTTGGAAAAATCACAAACTTTAGTGATATCTATAAACTCAGCCGGATGCCCTTCCTGACGCAAACACCGATCAACCACGGCTTTCTGTGTGAAGCAGAGAGCTGCCATCTAGGGCACCCAGGGGAGAAGATGGTGCAGTTAAGGGCATTGATACGGGCCCAGGGTGGGGCAAATGATGGTGTAGGCGCTTCACCTGTCCCACCCACATTTTGATGTTGGTCTGTGGAGTTGAACCAGCGACTTTTCTAACCTCTGCGTCACCACTCCCCCATGATATATATATATA
>NC_056517.1:37577948-37603532 GCF_014905685.2 Nematolebias whitei
ATAGATAGATAGATAGATAGATAGATAGATAGATAGATAGATAGATAGATAGATAGATAGATAGATAGATAGATAGATATATTTGTTGAATTTCTTATTTCTGTATACATGTTGTGATATATGTTTCTGAGTTTGGTTTTGTTCACATTTAATTCCTTTATTTTCACATTTAGTGTGTGAGTTAAAACGTTGGTCTTTTTAGTTGTTGATTTTTCATTTACAATTAGCTTTATTAGATCATACATTTAAAGCACCTCATTCTCTCTGTTTAATCATTTGTTTACATCATTGCTTCCTAGAATCCTTGAGGAACTTGTGTCGTGTCTCTAATTACTTCATAGAATGTCCCTCTTTCCACACCTGCAGCCAATCTCCCAATTAGTCCTCACACTATATTTACCCCAGATGGTTTTTGCTCTTTGTCAGACTTGTTTCCCCTCCAGTTTGTGGAGGTTAACACTCATTTATAATATTTTATGTTATTTTTTGTTTAGGCTCTGGTCTTCCAGATTAGTCATTAAGTTGTTTGACTCATAATGGTCTGATGCATTTGGCTCCTCTCTTTACAACTCCTAATATAAATCTCTTGACCTCCTGATTTTTGGCCTGTTGTCACTGCTCAAATCAATTTGATGTAATAAACAAGCGTCTCTATAGGTGTTTAAAAATTTTAAGTTGGCCACAATATCCTTTTAACACAAAGCACTCTATGACCAACTCATCAGCTCTTTGGTGGTTAACGTGGCTTTCATCAAAAAATGGATCTGGCACACAGATTTTCAAGAGAAATTAACTGCTTCTGGGATGCTTTGAGAAAATAAAATGAATTAAAAAAAATGAATGTAAATTCATATAAGAAGTCATCAAAAATAACAAATGTGGAATGCATTTAAACAAAACTTGGAACAGCTTGTTTTCATTTGGTTGTTTTAACTAATAACACTGTTAAAATTTATTCTGTTAAAGCTTTATGATTTTTTTTTTATTTTTATTTTTTTAAGATTTCAAATAAACTATGCAACCTTTTCAACTGGATGTTTAGAAATCTACAAGACATTTTTTGTTCTTTATCCCTCCTAAATTCATATATTTTTACAAAGCAAAAGTTGAGCTTTGCATAAAAATAAAACAATAAAAAATAAAAACCTCCTTTCTTTTACCTGCTGGATATTTTCCACCCACACTCCTATTTACCAAAACGAGCCTGTTTTCCTCTGGAAAGTCCAAAGTTTGAGTGAAAAAGCTTGTCAAACTTTTTAATGCAGCTTGTCATGCCAGTGGACGACTGACACAAATTCTATTGACAGACTTCAAATACCCAAATGAGCTCAGTGGAGTAAACCATGCAGGCGGAGGCTTGCTTGTGTGGAAAGTCATTTATAAACGCCAAGGGTAGCCATTCATGCTCAATGATTTAGGACTTTCAAAACACATTTCTAGCTCATTTGAATAATAATGGTCATAAAAAAAAACACTGCCTCGGGCTCAGCAAGCATACATCAAGCAACAACAAATGCTTTCTGAAGTTGTCCAAAGGCCTACAAACATGAAAACAATTAGGACGCGCAACTTAATTTGCAAAGGGTATATTTCTCAGTTACACCTTGCTTATTTTAATGAGTTTGAACACAGTAGTGTCCTGTAGTTCGTGCTGTTGATTGACGGTTGCAATCATACCAGACGTATATCAAAGCTTCAGTGTGTGTGTGTGTGTGTGTGTGTGTGTGTGTGTGTGTGTTCAGATGCACACACTTTAAGTCTGTTTACACATCCAAAAACATATTTTGAAGCTTCTTCTTATGCCAGACTTAATTACACCAGGTAGTTGATGATGAGGCATTCAAGCACCCACAAGCGCAGATTCACGCAAAGATGAATCAAACAAACCTATCCACTTCAAACAGATGACCTGTGATTGCCTTACATCAAAACTAGCATGCAATTAGAGCTGAGTAGTGTTCATCATCCCAGCCTCACTTTGACCAGAGGCTTTTCATTGTCCAGCACACTTAGCAGCAAACATCAGACAGAGATTCAAGGACGAATGCAATTACATCTCACCAGTCCCTTTTTTTAAAAGAATCTTCTTTTTAACCCCTGAATAAAAAAAATAAATAAAAAAAATGCAGCTTTATTATAGAAGCTACCGTCATGCCTTGCAAGTTTTAAACCTTATAAAGTATAACACCTATATACACATACCGGTACTATTACCAACTAAATGCATTATGTGTAGATTTATAACTCAATTTATAGTAAAAACTTCATTGATTTTTGTCCAACATTGTTAAGTCAGGTCCTCTGGGTGGTTTCTTTTTGTTTGAAATGTTTTGTCTTTCATCCAAAAGACTTCATCAGTCCGAGGAGCCACACAGTGGCAGCTGATAGAATTTCCACTGGGGGGCTATAACTTCGAAATAGACTTAGACCAAAATATATATGTTCAAGACATTCTCCACACACACTCATCACAGACTCGTTGATTCGCTCATGTCTGCACGCTTTATTAACTCATTCCTTACCTGTGTAAACACAGTAAATAATGCACATTAATGATTGACGTTAAAATTTTCCGCATCACTTGAGGTAGTGGTCCTCTCCTTTCTACACAAGACCTCAGCCGGCATCAACAAACCCAGCGTCGAATGCAGCGGGTCTCCCAAATATCTGCCTGATCAAAATTAATGCTGCGTCTCTTTTTTTTTAAATGCGCTGCTGTCTGACAGCTAAATAATATTTCATTCATAGCCTGGTTGTGAGTGTCACTGCATGATCTATTCCAAGACAAAAATAAATACCGTAAATAAATCTGTACTGGGACGGTGGGACCGGAAGCACGAACCATACAGTGCGCCGGTACTCAGGGCGCTGGAGTGGTGCGCCCAGAATCTTCCTACAGTATCTCTTGTAACGCAGAGGAGCTAATTACACTTGTACAACTCTTAACAAGAGTCTATGGGCTAAGATTCTTGCACCCCTAGGGTGGAAATGTGTCATCAATATATAAAATATTTATCTTGCATAACTAAAATATATACATTTTTATTTCATTACTTTTTTTAAAGTCTTCAATGTAATATGGTGAGGGGTCGGGCAGTGCCCAAGCACTCTCTATTGACAAACCGCCACTGGAGCTACAACAAACTTGGTCTTTTAAACAGCACTGTCACATAGTGGGTTAACCAGTTTGATGGTGATAAGATGGTTTCTGGAGTCCGCCCTATCCCCTGCTGACTTGTCTAAGGCAGCCATGTCCAAAGTGGTTCAAAACATCAAAGTTCAATAATCCAGATAAATAAAGTCTTTTGGATGAAAGAAGAAATGTTTCAACAAAAAGAAACCATCCAGAGGACCTGATTTAACTTTGTTGGATTTGTTTTTTAATCTGAATTATTGAGCATGAACCTTGATTGATTAATTGATTGATATCTTTTATTTTTTTTTGTATTTACCTAACTAACACAGACGACAAGAAATACATACGTTCTGATTCAGTGTCAGCCCAAGATCATTTCAACACGCTGCGTAATATCACTAAAATGAGAAACATCTTATCTAAAAGTGGTCCAGAAAAACTGGTTCATGCATTTGTCACATCTAGACTGGACTACTGTAATGGTTTATCAGGGTGTCCACATACTACTTTAAAAAGTCTTCAGTTGATCCAAAATGCTGCTGCCAGAGTCAACTGGATTTGGTAGGAGAGCTCATCTCTCCAGTTTTAGCTTCTCTCCATTAGCTCCCTGTCAAATCCAGAACAGAATTCAAAATATTGCTTTTAATGTACAAAGCTCTCGACAACCTAGCTCCATCTTATATTCAAGATTTTATTGTTCTATATTTTCCTAACAGAGCACCTTACACTCAGACTGCAGGTTTACTCGTGGTTCCTAGAGTTTCCAAAAGCAGAATGGGAGGAAGATCTTTCAGTTATCAGACTCCTCTCTTGGTGGAACCAACTTCCAGTTTCTGTCCGTGAGGCTGACACATTGTCCAATTTTAAGACTTTCCTTTTTGATAAATCCTATAATTAGGGTCGGCTTGTTATGCTGCTATAGGCTTAAACTACTAGAGGATAAACTGACCTCATTTCCTTAAATGAATTGTTAAAATTGAATAGTTTTTTGTTTTGTTTTTTTTTCATTTAAATATTATTTCTACCTTAACATGTGATTCTTGACCTGCTACAAAACCCAGTTGGTCTAAGCAGCAGGTGGCCACTTGTCCCGAGCCTGGTTCTGCTAAAGGTTTCTTCGGCATGAGGGAGTTTTTCCTTTCCACTGTCGCCTTCGTGCTTCCTCAGGATGAGATTCTGCGACAAAGTTAGACTCAAAGCAGTCTGCTCCTGAAATAAATAATGTTAACTTAAGTTTTATATACTGTATGAACGTTTTTTGTTAAGTGCCCTGTTGTGACTTGGTGCTATATAAAATGAACAGAATTGAACGTACAGCAACTTGGGATGCACAATTGAGCCAGTCCTGCAAACATTAGAGAAAAACGTGTTTTTAAAAGACAATGGAATCCAAAATACATAATAATGTTGCATTTGCATGCATCTGTGAGTAAAATTTAAAATGACTGCCTTTTTTTATTTATTTATTTATGCAAGTGAGTGCAATGCATGTGATGAGAACTTCAATGAAGAAATTTCACCAAGTGTTATAATTTCCTGGTTTAATCATCGGTGACAATTATTCCTGACTTATTGTCAAACGGACTAAGCAGAGAATACTTATTAACAGTTATGAATATCATTAGGCAAAGAACGTCCCCAGCATTTTTGAGTATTGAAATATTTTCAACGGGAATGCTTAATTTGTAAATGTTTGAATTTACAATACAAAATGAAAACCTTGAAAAAAGAACTTTTGGTTGGCAATGATCTACTTTTTGCATCTCAGGTGGATGTTGCACACGTTCATAATATTTAAATTATAAATGGAAATGTTGTCATCAGCTTGTCAAACTGGTCGCACGGCCTGCCTTTGCTTAAAGAAACTCTTTATAGAAATCAGGATCTCACATCGTCTCCACTGGAGACCATGTTCCGGCATTCAGACGGTACATGCTTGTACACATGAAACAACATGCGGAGATAAGAGTCCTTACTCACAGAGGACCACTGCAGCCTAGGTGAACGTGACACAAACAAGCACACACAACTCGCTGACGAAAAACGCTACGAGCAAACAATGCAAAGTGAACTGATATAAATATTTAAATAGATCATTTGCAAGATTGGTATAATTAGCAGCTCATATTCATGTATTCACTTCAGGGATATCACATCGAGACATGTCTCTTTATTCAAATCGGATGCAACATGTCACAGGGTGCGTATATGCAAATGCACATATGCCACTAATTACACAATGCCTGTCACAAAGAGAGAGAGGCTTTCAGCAAAAATGTTCAAAGTTTTCTATGAACTGTTCAGGCTGCTCATGTCTAATTAAAACATGCACGTCCCCAAGGCCTTATCAAAGCACTGAAGAAATATGTACATCTCAAATAGCAAAGAATTAGCTATATAAAGGACCTCCCTGGTGCTTTTGTCCTGCTCACATTCCAGACTCGGCACTAACAAACTTTTTTTTTTTTTTTTCTCAATTGATTCTCAAAGTTCACCTCGGGGATTTGAGAATATTTTGACCTGAGGCGAGAGACTTTTATTTTGACATCTCTTCCCCTGCCACAATCCCAGATTTGGTGCAACGCTTGACACCGGCTCCATTGAAGGCTGTTGTGATCAGCGTTGTTGTTTTAATGATGTGGAAATGAGATGTAAACCTTCTAGGAAGTGTTTTCAAATTAACCAAACGAATCGGCCGATTGAATTAGCTGCTGACAAGTCGCACACCGAGTACCACACGAGTGATGGTGGAATTTATTTTAAGCCATCAAAGTCACAACTTTTGACTGGTTCTCACAAAATATGTTTCTATTGTGATTTATATTAAGAGTTAAACCATCAGGGAATCATTGCAAATTGTTAAATCATATATATAGATATATTTTTATCTAAAGCTTTTACAATTACTTGCAGTAAAACTCCATCTAATAAAAGACACGGTTGTAAAATGTGGTCAAAGAACAGGGTTTTTTTTAGCAGCTGCTACACCTACGCAATGATAAGGTGTCTTGAAGTGTTTCCTGTCCAATATTCTTTAATATCTTTAAGGACGACGTCTTCTGGTCATATATTCAGGTCATTACTCTTAATTGACTTTTTCCAAAATTAGATTTTTCTGGGTTTATTAATTTTTTTTATTTCCTTGTTTGATTCACTTGTTTAAGATTCTCTTGTTCTATCCGTCTGTTTTATCTGTTGCTGGGTCGCAGAGGTGACGGGTCAAAACGTGAACTCCCAGGAACACTCTCCAGCTCTGGCAGGAGGATGCCAAGGTGTTCTTAGGCCTTCAGCAAGTTCTGAAAATGCCCCGATCTCCCGTCCCAGTAGGACATGTCCAGAAAACATCTAATCAAAACATCCAAGTCGTCCAGGAGGTTTCATAATCAAATACTCGAACCATCTCTGCTGACTCCTTTCAGTGCAGAGGAGCAGCGGCTCTACTCTGAGCAGTTGCTAAGGCTTTCCAGCTTTTGCAATCCGCTTTTGACATCATCCAGTCGGATTTTTGTTCCACCTCAAACTTGTCCTAAATGCTGACAAAACCAAAGGGTTGCTTTTTTTTTCAAACAGGAAGTCAGTCCCAGCAGTTCTTTCGATTTTATCCTCAAATGGTGTCCCGATTGAATTAGTTGATTCCTACAAATATTTGGGTATCTTGGTTGATTCACATCTCTCTTTAAGCTTCACGTAGAAAACCTAGTAAAGGAATTGAAAGTTTAAACTGGGTTTCTTTTTCAGAAACGGATCCTGTCTAACTCTGAATGTTAGAAAACACCTTGTATCTGACTTTCCTTCCCTCCATTGAGTACGGTGACATTATTTACATGAACGCTCCTACAAGCACTTTGCAGATGTTGAACCCTGTCTGTTATGGTGCACTAAAATTCATAACTGGCCGTAAATTACCGTACCCACCACTGCACCCAGTATTCACTGGTTAACTGGTCACCATTAACTTCACACAGACTCTCTCACTGGTACATTTTCATCTTTAAATCACGTCTTGGTCTGCTGCCTTCATACATCTCCTCCTACATGTCTCTGTGTGAGTGCAGCTACAGCGTGCGCTCTCAGGACATCATTACCTGCAGTGTTCCCTCAGTGAGGACTGAACTAGACAAAAGGCCCTTCTCCTTCTCCGCTCCGGTTTCCTGGAATTACTTGCAAAAAGATCTGAAGCTGTCGACCTTGACCTCTCTAAGTGGCTTCAAACCTCTAAGTTACTGGGAAAAACCAGTGCAGACGTGTTCCTGTTTTTTAGTTTTCCACATCGCCTTACAACCTAGCTGTTTTTTGTTTATGCCATTTTTTTTTCTTTCACTTGTTCTTAATTTGTATGTATCCTTTTGATCGTCTACTGTTGTCATCACTCTTTGTTAGAATCAGGTCTCTCTTGTAAATGAGTCCTCGAGACTCAATGGGATTAACCTGTCTAAATAAAGGTTGAACTCTTTTGCTTTCAAATGTGTTGAATATGCATTTCACGTTAAACCCTTGCGTTTTTGCAGCACAATACAAAGACTGTCATCCGTTCTGCAGAACTCCGATGTGTCCAGGCACCTGTCTGTGTGGGCAAAATGCATTCAGCTCAAATCAAAATGATGCTGCTCGCAGTAATCGTTCTATATTAAAGATGTCAGTTTTTGAAATCTTTTTTGCTATTGCATCTTAATATCCTTTACAGCTCCACTGCAGGGCGAGTGTGTGCATACTCGCATGCACTGTCTCATCATACACAACCGTGATGTGTAGGTGTCCTACTGAAGGATCCAGTCATGTGCATCTTTCAGATAGGAGCTGAGAAAGCTCTTGATTAGGACAGGAAGTCACGTGTGCTTGATTCTCAGTTTTCTTCTACTAACCTAGGAAAGGGCATGTGAAGCAAACCTTTATAGAAGCCATAATTAACTGACGTAGAGGTAAATAGTAATATAAAATTAATTACACGCTTACAGTGAATTCCTTTTGTACCTTTTTTTTTTTTAAATGAGCTCAGGTTTAATTTGGAGGTAAAATAATTAGATCCAGAGCTGTTTTGGAAATGAACCGCCTCATCTCTCCTATGAAAGACAAATTATTTACACTTGGTTTGTTTCTGATGATAAAATTCAAAATGAAGACCCAACAGTCTTTTGAGCAGCAGATAAGTGACTGATGTGTAATTTTATTGAACTTCCTCGGGTGCCTTTTTTTTAATTTTTTTTTATGATTCTATCTTTTTTTTCTCTCGTTGATTAAATTTAATTTACTCAGAAAAGCTCAGATTCACATTGCTGTCCAAAACTATTGCTCAAATAATTGTGAGGTTTGCTTTATTTTTAATTATCAGTTGCTCTGCAGCTAGGTTTGATTCCTGGCTGGTGTCTTTTTTTGTATGTTCACCCCATGCATATGTTTCTTTTACCGGCTACTTTGTTTTCCTCCCCACATTGAAATAACTATTAGGTTATCTGGCAGTTCTCAGCTGGCCTGTATGTGTGGTTGTTGATCTTTATGTGGCTGTGAGATGGACTAGCGATTTGTCCAAGGTGAACCTTGTCTGACACTGAGTCCAACCCTCCTACGACACCAACGGACAAAATATAACTTCAAATAGAATCAGTGAGTAAATATTCTCAACTGGCTGGAAAATTAGGAAAACCCTTTTTGGCTTCTCCTACAGAAATAGACTAACCTCACTTTTTTACAGAAAAAATGTGATAATGTATTTACTTCGAAACACTTCCTGTCTGACGCCATGTGGTTTGCATGTTCTATAAGATGAAAAAGAACAAACAGGCATTTGAAGTATTTTTGCAGAAAACATTTAGTACTTAAAAGCAACAGAAACTCAAGCTCTTTAATTCTTTATTAATCTTTTTATTATCTCCTCATGACTGTCGCACTGTGGTAAAGTTTAAAGGGAACATTTTGAAGCTATGGTGGTTGCAATGTGTAGTCTTCTAACTGTGAGGTGGTTTTTTTGTACACCAATTTTTTCAATCCAATAAGTCACAATTTTTTTTGCATAATTTGCATGCCCTGTGACTTATACGCCAAAGCGACGTATTTATGGATTCCCCCCCCCCCCCCAACACACACACACACACACACACTTATAAAAAATTTTTTGGCTGAGATATGACCGATTTCATTCATTCAGACTGAAAATATTGAACACTACCATTGTCAGCCACTCGACGGCACTCTAGTTTATGGCATGCCATTGTGTCATGGAAGGGGTAAAAAGTGGCTATTAATGACAGTCTGCTTGCCATAGACTTCCACCTTCGTCCAGCTCTGGGATCATGCCTGGAGCAACCGTCAAATCAGCTTCATTTCTCTGCCTCGCCCCGGTGAAATTAAGCTGATTTGACCATTAAAGTGCATTTATTAAGTTAAAAGTTCAACTGAGACACACTTTTACTATAATGTTGAGTAAACAATTTGTTTTTAGGTTGTTGTCTTGTTAAATGTCCAAGAAATGCACAGTGAGTTGTATCTCTGCGCGTTCCTGCGACCACGAATCTGCTTTTGGAAAAACAATTTATTTGACCGTCAAAATGCATTTATTAAGGAAAAGTTCATCTGAGACGCACCTTTTTACTATAATTTTGAACAAACAAATAATTAAGTGTTAATCTTGTTAAAGTCCTCCTGTGCACGATCCCACGGCAGACAATCGATCTTTGGCCCAACTCCAGACCACATTTTTGGGGGAGTGGTGGCGCAGACGTTAGAAGATGGGCCTGTGATCGGAAAGTTGCAGGTTCAACTTCAACTTCAAAAAATTTGGGGGTTTCCGTGGTGACGTGTAACAAGCGCGATGCATCAGCGGTGACTCATAATAGATGCAACGTATATGGTGAAGCGACGTATTTATGGATTTTTTCACTTTATTAGACATACAGTATTTAGACTATATGCGACTTATAGGGCGGTGTGATGTGTACGGCAGAAAATACAATAATTTGACCCTAGCTTCACATATTTAGAGCAATTTCTTAACCATGAAATGACTATCAAATGCTACAAAACCAATATTTTGTACGAGACCAAATGTTTAGATGGCGCATCAGAAGCAACACATGAATTTGTGCCTAGTTACTCCAACTGCTTTTTACAAAGTTGTCTTTGTTAGTAAGCAGATGCTGCATGATTTTGACTCCCCACTGCAGTAATGACACCAGAACAAGGTGCAACACACAAATCAGTCCCCAAATTTCTCTAAACGCCATCAGCATTTTACTGAGGCCATGATTTGTTTTCCCATTGAATAATGGGATAAACATGATTTGCATCTCCGCATAACCAGCACACTGGATGTGCAGCATTTTCTACAACTTGCCAAGTAACAAAGGCCTCAAAGATGAAGTCAAGGTAGAGGATTGTCTCCTTGTTCTAGGTCTGTGTCCAAAGTAAATGTCTTTCTTTGCATCTTCTTCACTTTCCCGATATGTTACACAGTAAAGTACTTGCAAGAAGTTAAATCTGCCATAATTATTGATTTAAAATGTGCAATCTGTTTAACTATAAACAAGCTGTTAACAAAAGTGACTCTCAAGACAATAAGACATGCTTTTAGTGTCTTACACACTGAAAACCAATGCAGCAGACTCCTGACCAAGTTAACTGGTGTCACGACTTGCTTATAAAAATGGGTTGTTAGTGCCTCAGCAAAACAAATCTTTCACCGTGGCGTCTGATTGAACCTAAACAGTGAAAATAAGAGACATCAACATCTCTGTTGGCTGTGAATGAAAATGTGCCAACCCTTGGTTAAAGACGACCGGAGTGAAGACATTTCAAAGCGAGACGTTCAGCCATGCTGAGCTTTGATTCCTCGCCTCCAAGTGTTTGAATAAGGGCAGTATCCATGCAGCATTATTACTATTTGATATCACCTCTGATCGTGCCAAACAAAGCCTACCTTCAATTTGTAATACATTTTGTATTATTGACCAAGGACCATAGCCCTCCAATAATTTAAGATGCCAAACAAAGACTTCCTGTGTGCTCCATTACAGAATACTTAATATGCTTTGGATTGAAGGCGCTTCAGTGTCTGTTGGAAACACTAGACGAGCAAAAAGGTATGAATTTTCTCAATGCAAATGGAGTTATTTGAAATCACAGCTCTAGGATTCAGTCCTCTGCCTCCTCATCCCGTCTCTCCTTTTTCCTCCCACTTTTCTCCCTTGTCCCTTCTTTCTCAATTGTGTCCCTCGCCTCTGGCAAATGGGAGTCATTTGTTTGTGTGAACTTCCCATAACCCGGAGTGTGCGAGACACTTATCATTCAGAGTGGAGCTGCATCGTTCAGAGTTGTAATACCTCTTCTCCTCTTCTCTCCTCTTCCATTTTTCCCCCTTTTCACGCCAGCTTGCCGTGTGTCTGTTCCTGTTGACTTTCACCATGGTTCATAATATGAGTCTCCATATTTCTCCATTTCTTTTTTCCACTCGCCTTCAAAAATCCTTGCAACCACTTCTTACGATGCTTCCCTCCTCTTGCCGTCTCTTTCTCTCGGATCTTGACTCTCGTATAATCTCGGGGTACACAGGACCATTTCATTACAGCTATACTCATCTTATCATCCACCCTGTCATCTCTGGCTCCTGTCCTTTTTTGTATTCCTTCATTATAACCAAGTCTGCATCTCCAAGCCCATCAGCGGTCCACCCCTTTTCATTTCCCTAATGTACCCCAGCAAACACACACGCACATGCAACCCCTGGTGTGGCCCTAGCCCCTAATTCCATTGCTCTAACCTGTTCCCCATCAACATGATGTAAGGTGTGCCTCAGCTCCCAGGATCTTAGTAAATCACTGAGTATAGGCGCAACCATTTGTTTAGTAAGCATTTTTAAGTTCAATTTTACCTGTATGTTATCTTGGCAGGCAAAATAAGCGGTACCAAAACAAATATAGAGAATTTTAAAATGTTAAAAGTAAAGGACAAAAAGTTAATCTGGAGATGGACAAAAGGGTGAAACTAGTGAAGGGAGAGGAAGTTGCCATTGACGGCCGAGGTGAACCCTCACCTGTGTTTAAATCTGTCAGTTGTGTTCTCAGCTTTGGAAGTGAAGCTGTGCCTTCCTTGCCTTCATACATCTGGTGGTATAATCAAAAAAAAAAAAACACACAGACACAACACAAGGACAGGAAACTGCACAGAATATGGTTTTAAATTAATTCCAGAGTTGAAGGCACATATTTGGAAAAACTCCTAGTTTTCAAGGGCAAAGGCATCATTGGATATGGCAGAGGCACAGAGAATTATGGGTAAATGCACAAGTGAGGAATGAGAGTCTGTATTCTCCAGCTATAATCTGGGGTCACTGTCACATGCCAACATCTTCAGACTGTATCAATGTTACACCTATTTCTAATCATTTTTCAACAAAATACTCAATCTACATGAACAAACTGTAATTTCCTTCCTTCTTCTATCGCTTATCTATAGTCTGGTCGAGGAGAGAAACCCAGACATCCCTCTCCCCAGCAACCCTTTCCTGCTCATTCCCAGAGGTGTTCCCAGGCCAGACAGCATACACCATCCCTCCAGTGATGTCTGGGTCTTCCTTGGGACCTCACATCAGTGGGACAGGCATGGAAATCCTCTAAAGGGAGGCATCTTAATCACATGCCCAAACCTCCTCAACTGACTCATTTCAATGTGGAGGGACAGCGGCTCTTCTCCGAGCTCCCTCTGGATGAAGGAGCTCCTCACTCTCTTAGGCTGGGTCTGGCCGATTTGCGAAGGAAGCCCGTTTTGGCTGCTTGTATGTGAAATCTTACACTTTCACTCATTGTCCAAACCTCAAGACAACAGGTGAGTGTTTGAATATAGATAGACCATTAAATCAAGAGCTTTGCCTTTTGACTCAGCTCTTTATTCACTATGACTGATCGAAGCAACGCTGTCATTACTGAGGATGAGACCCCAATCCATTGGTCCATCTCCCACTCCATCCTACTGTTTCTGGTTGAGAAACATGACCTCATACTTAAAGGAACGGACTCTCAGCCCAGCGGCGAACCACTCCGTTGCACACTGAAGGTCTTGACCCAAAGACGCCAGCAGAACCACATCATCCACACAGAGCAGAGACCAGACACCCTCATCTCCACGTCTGTGCATTGAGATCCTGTGCATGAACACTACAAGCTTGATCGGAGACCAGGGACAGCCCTCGCGGAGTCCAACCTGCACCGAGAATGAGCACACTTTGCAGCAAGAATGCGAACACAGCTCCTGCTTTGGCTCTACAGGGACGGGATCATCTTAAAACAACCCAGGCACCCGATACTCCCGCAGCATCCCTGACAGAAAACCTCAAGGAACATGGTCCTAAGCCTTCTCCAGGTCCACGGAACACATGTAGCAACACGTAACAAATTGTAGTTTAGATTACTGGCATTGAGGCTAAAGAAGGGGAGCCTGTGATCCAAAGATTGCTGGTTCAACTCCCAGTACCGACATCAAAATGTCATCCTCATCTGCCCCACCCTGGACCCCTGAGCAAGGCCCCTCATCAGTAGATTAAAAAGGAATAAAAGGGTTTGAAATATTAAAACTTTGATTTAGCATATGTTGGGAATTTCATGAGCGAATGTTTATGTAATTTTGTTTCTTTGACTATGCTGAAAACACTGGAGACATTTGAGGAGTGTTTTATTTTCTATCCATTTGTACAAGAAAGTAAAGTTACATTTTTAAAGTTTCTGTTAAGAGACACACACAGTCGGGTGAAAGAGCAGGTGGAGGTGACGAGGAGAAGGAGAGAGCTGGAGTGGGTGGAACATGGCCACTACAGAATGATGCTGCCTGATGGGAAGTGCAGAAGTACCGTCCCTTAAAAGTATCCTATTGTGAGGAAAATTATCGTACACACACGGTTTTTATTTTAAAGTCTCCAAATGATCTCTTATAGCGCATTATTATAAACCGTGAATATCATAGCCTATAATGTGTGTGTTTTTTTTTTTTTTTTATCTTTAAATAATCTAAGAAAATAGTTGAAAAAGACACCTCCTGCAGAACAGTGCCTCTAGTGGTGTGGAGTGCAGAATGAACTGCACAGAACAGTCCATAATATCAATTAGACCAACTTTTATTAATCTATTTTAATTGTATATGCTTTTATATGTGAAATACCCCTAGCTAACATTGTTTTGTCCATTTGTTTATAGCTCTGTTCATTTTTGTTATAAATACTCTGATAAATAAAATGAGTTCTACAGGAAGCGTTTGAATCACCATGGATCAGAAATATTTCCACATGTACTTTGTATAGATATTAAAAATTAATATCAACCCCCCACTTAAACCACTTCTGGATGCATCTGGTAATTAAAATATTTGACATGGTAGAAACTGCTGCTACGGTTTCATTCGGAATCACGATCCTGTGACATTTTTGCACATTAAGTGCAAACAGCATCACCGACTACCTGAACTGGGAAATGTGTCTTAAAACTTAAATGTAAAATAAAACTGTACGGACACATTAATGTTGGAACTTAATGACATTTCCAAAACTCATCTCTTATCTGGGTTTGGGGACGGGCAGACAGAAACTCTCAGACAACAGTGATTTTGTTTTAGACATTAAAAAAACTTGAAGCACTCAGAGCGCACCTCCACCAATAGGGTCACTCACGCAGTAAGATCTTCTGCATCTTTTTTTTTTTTTATAAAAAGGGCAAAATGATCAAATATGATCATTGTCTTATCTGGCAACGCTGCAGAGGACTGTGTTGCCTGTTGGGTAGGAAAACACAAACGTATTTGAAACTTCTTCCATCGTCAGGTGAAAGTGTGCAAACAAGACTCTTTCAGAAACCTGCAGGGTGTAACGAGGTCAAGTCGGGTTCTTCTTTGTTGAAACATTTAGTCTTTTTTATCCAAAATACTTTGTTATCTGTATTATTGAGCATGCATCAGGACTAAACTGTGTTAGATTTTATTTGTGAGTGAACAGCAGTTTCATATCATTAGCTGCTAAGTCAGTGGGTAGTGCTAACACGGACTTTGCTAAGATGCTAGTGATGATCTAACTCATGTGCAAGGCCTGAGTGACACAAGGAGCAGGCCACGACAAAAGTCAAATGGAGCCAGACGGGTTGCCAGGTGGAGGATTTAGCTGAGAGTCTGCTGTGCAGATCTAGCTGGAAGGGTGACTCACTGTTCTTCTGCTTCATCATTCTGCTTCTGCTACCTGCACTTGACGTGTGCAGCAGCTGCTGGTACATATTTTTATTTTGCCTGTGGATTCAATAGCCGTCTTGTGTGAACTACAACGCACACGATTCAGGCCTGCTATGAAAAGAACTGGTTTTATTTTATATTGATGTGGTTTAATTTGATGTTTGGAACAAAATGTTCCAATGGTTTATTTCTGTGTAAATAAGCAAATAGTTCAAAAGTAAAACTAAAAGGTGTTTTTAGTTTTTTTTTCACATTTTGCTAAAGTTTGTTATATATAACAGTAATAGGGTGTGTGATATATTTTGAGTGAAGGTAAGTTTATAGAATACAAGAAATGTGTGTGTTAAGATTAGATTATTGGTAATCCATTGCTATTATTGTTTAATCACTTTTTTTTTTGTGAAAAGACAAATATATAAAAGGTAGAGATACAGTTTATTTAAATAACTCAGGATTCCCACCCCTATTAACGCCAGTACAGCAATTACAACAATATTTATTTATTCATAAAAGAAAAAAACATTAAATTTAAATTTCAACAAATTCAAGTCTGTTTAGGAACCTGTGGGCTTACACTGGCATCTATTGGCTAAAAGAGGAAGTGGCTGGATGATGGATTCTCAAAAAAAAAAAACATGATTAAAGAGTAAAAGTCTTGAGTTTCAGGTTACATTTTACAAACTTTATATTGTTTGTACCATGAATAAATAAAAATAATCAAATACTATTGCATCTGTGTAAAATCGGTGTAACTCAATCCAGTGTCGGAGCAATGTTCGGGCTTTTGGGTTAATTTTTCCATTAAATTATTTTGATATAGCAAATTTTGTTAAAAGTAGATTATTCCTCTGTTTATGAAACAAGTTTTTAAGAAGTTTTTTTCAGAATGTAAAATAAGTATTACTCCTTCAACCAGAGTTGAGTTAAATTAAATTGGCAAATCTTTAATAAACCAAATTGAGCATCTACAAAGTAAATGAGAAAATATTTAATTCCTGTCCAGCCTTTGTTTCTTCATCCTCCTTTCTTTCTTCCTTGTCATCCTCCACAGGTGGAGCAAGCATCATACTGGTGTGTAATGGTGTGCTGTCAGTGTGGGCCGCGGCGAGGTGTGTGGAGGAGAGCGGCGCGTCTCAGATGAGATATGTGACTGGCATGCTAACACTCAGTTTTATCTGAGGAAAGAGAGAGAGACAGGGCTCCCACATCTTCTCAGTAGAAGCCTTTGATTAAAGCTCCCTGGGTGAACACACATGGACACACTTCCAGAAACACACAGATGGGAGTGTGTGTGCATGCACTTGCTCAGATTATAAATAAATTGCAGGTAGGAGCACACACACATACTGTATATGCACCTACACATCTGCTCATCGTGGGTGGTGTTGTTTTGACCTAAGCCAGGTAGCTTGTCCATTATGGAGTTGATAGAAGGATTTGGTCATGTTGATTCTAGACAACATCATCTCCTCTGCTATAAATACCATGATGCTTTTTTTTTTCTTCCCTGAGTCGCACAACAATATACAGAGGAAAAGAGCTCTCAGCTTTATCCTCCAATCTCATCCGCTGTAAGTAAACCTGCACACAAATACACAAACCCCAACGAAAATGACTGGGAAGGCTTCTGCGGAAAGCAAACCGCAGATGTTAAACATGCAGTCGGTCGATTTCAGAGTTACCGTTTAGGTTCAGCGTTCGTCACAAAGTGTGGAAAGCGGTTAGATTTTTAGATGAACAGCATCATCCGGCGGCGTGACAATAAAGCTCTGTAAACAAAGTGCACGACCAGAACCAACAGGGCTGCAGTGAAGCTCGACGGCTTCCGCCAAGGAAGCAATCGGCACATCAGAATTATTGCATGTGGGGAAGCGGTTCTGAAATATGTTTCTGACAATTTGTCATCATCTGTCTGCTGTGAATATTTTATTTGCTTTCAGCTGATCAAATAGCAGCAGGTATTTTGAACAGGAATTTTATTTTTATATCAAACATTTTAATTTTGCTTTTTTTTTTTTTATTATAACTAGAAAATGAAGGAAAGCACACTTTATACACCACAGGACATATTTTGTAATTATTACCCCCATTCTGCTTGCAAAACCTTTATTTTGATACTATCCGCCCACCAAAATGTATTGCAGACTAAGCACATCACAACAAGGGAACAGCATTTTGCTACAGAAGCAGCTTCCCCTCAGATGCAGCAATGGGACTCACAAAAAGTGTTCAGGATTTCCCAAAGTGCACAAGAACAGGGCTAAGGTGCTCATTCCACCTCCAAAATCTTGAGACGCCACACAGAAACGGTCTGAGCATCTGGAGGCTTAAATCCAATGAACCAAAAATCCATTTCACAATCCAATGGACCCCAAGCATCAAATGTTAATATCTCTGGGGAAAAAAAAACTGTACAATCTTAAACATATTACATTTATGACTGGTTATTATAAGAAATTAAATAATAAAAATAAAACGACCACAAAATGTTGCTTGGGATGGAGAAGTACAAACAGTTTGATGTATTGTTACATATCTACACTCAGATTTATTGAGCAATGTATGCAGCTAAAAAAATCAGGGGGTTCCGAACCCAGATCCTTGAGGAACACCATTCTGCATGCTTTAGTTGTTCCTCTGCTCCGACGCACCTGATTTTAAATTGATGTGTGATTAACAGGCTCCTGCAGAACATGAGGAAGTAATTAAATCACTGAATCAGATGTGGTGGAGCAGGAAAACAATTAACACATGCAGGATGGTGTTCCTCAAGGACCAGGGTTGGGAACCATTGGTTTACATTAAGTTCATACCTGCATTTCAGAATTAAATAATAAATCTGGAAAACTACTGGAATAAACAGTTTCCAACTGTACCAGCTGAAAAACTAACCTGTGTTTGTATTTGATTTGAGATTTTACAATAAAGACCTTTTTTTTTAAATGTTAAATCCATAATCCAGAAAATAAATAGTTTTGATGATTGGATTACAGCAAAGGTTAATTTAAAACCGCATATTCACCTACAGCTGGAATTTCACACTGAACTGTGATATTTTAACAGTAATATTTGTTCTGTAACATTTGATTGGAAATATTTTGTATATTTACATGTTTTTTGTTGAATTCCACATTTGATCAGTGATTTTTTTTAAATATACATGTATAAAATTATTTTTAAATGTTAACACATACGTTGCAAAATGAAATATATAAACAGAAAATCAAAAATTTTAACAAACCAAGAGCTTTAAACACTTTGTCATTAAGCCACATTGCCTCAATGAGATATCCGAGACCACGGATAAGCAAAACATGTTGCATCACTTTATTTTGAAATGCAGGTAAAATAAGGTTTAAGGTTGAAATCCTACAAGATTTGATGCTCACGTGCAAACATTTATTGGGCTGGATGTGGAAAACTAAGTGCTGCTATTCATGTGCTTCATTTCTGGATTAATGCAAACAAATTAAAGTTCAGTCATCTGCACATGACGATGATTTCATTGTGCCGTGATGCTCTGTGAGTTCTTATTTTCACTCTTTCAGCTTGGAGTCCAAATTTTGTTCTGATTCAGGTGAAGTCCGAGAGGTGTGATTGGACGAATTCAGACTGTAACACATCGGCGTGGTTTCTCCTGGTTTAAAACCATCAAAGCAAACTCCAGACCTCACGCCAGCACACTCTTTGTTCTTGGCATTGGGGTCAGATGGAAAGCACAAGAACAAATATTTATTGGGAAAAACCCAAGAGTCCTAAAATCAAAAACTCAACATAGTGAATGAGATTTCAAATAAATGACTATTTGTGTACTTTTGCATGTCTGCACACAGTTGATGGACATCCTCTGGACCGCTGCATCACTCCAAAAACAACCCAGCTTGTTGTATCTGTGCAAGCGCTGCAGGTGACATCATGTTTACCTTAGTGGAACGACTTTAGGAATGATGTGGTCGAGATGGTCCAAAATCAGCTCTTAAATTGCATCATGAGACCATCACACGTAAAACATCATGTTTTACAGCATAGATTAGGCTCTCTTGCATTAAAAGCGTCGTTTGGCGTTGCTTTAGTTGGAGTCGGGTTATTGTTGCAGCAACATCACAAAGGAACGAGGCAGAGCAAAGTCCGTTTTTTTTAATATAATTTTTCACTTTGATTACAAACTGGAGGCAAGAAAAGGGATCTCATGACCGGACAGAGTCAGGGGTCCTTGGCTGTGGAAGACGATGGGCTGGCAGGAGGACACAGAGGCTGAGGAAAGTGTTTGTACATGTCTGTGGCAGGATCCTGGGGGGGCGATGGGATGGGAGTGTCTGGTGATGCTGCAGAACGAGAAGCAGAGGAAGACAGTTCAGTCATTTCCTGATCAGGTTTTAAAAACATTTTAAAAAGTGGCCTTTGCTTGGTGTTTATACGTGTGGCTTCTGATTATTTATTTACCAGTGGTGAGCACAGCTCCACTAATCAACTATCAGATAATAGCAGAACTATTTTTTTTTACGTTTTTGCCAACTTTGGAAACCGTTAGCGGAATTAGCTTCTACTAAATTAAGTTTCACCAACTTAAGTCTAACAAAATTCACAAACTCGTTCCTGTTTGTTGTGGGAGTGCATCAAGGATCAGCTCTGATGGACAAACTAAAAGATGCCGGACAGGAATCCCCGTGGACTATGATGTTTGCAGATGACATTATGGTCTGTGGTGAGAAAAGGGAACAGGTGGAAGAGAACTTGGAGAGGTGGAGGTATGCACTTGAAAGAAGAGGGATGAAAGTCAGCCATAGTAAGACAGAGTCCATGTGTGTGAATGAGAGGGAGGAGGTGGAACAGTGAGGCTACAAGGAGCAGAGGTCAGAAAGGTGCAGGACTTCAAGGACTTGGGGTCCACTGTCCAGGAACATGGAGAGTGTGGTGAAGAGGTGAAGAAGAGTCCAAGCAGGATGGAGTGGATGGACAAAAGTTTCAGGAGTGATTTGTGACAAAAGAGTGTCAGCAAAGGTTAAAGGAAAAGTTTACAAGACAGTGGTGAGACCAGCTATGTTGTATGGTCTGGAGACAGAGACATGGACAAAAAGACAGGAGACAGAACTGGAAGTGACAGAAATGAAGATGTTGTCAGAGGTACAGCACAGGTTGAACAACTGGGAGATAAAGTTAGAGAGGCCAGACTGAGATGGTTTGGACATGTCCACAGGAGAGACAGTTGCTATATTGACAGAAGGATGTTTGAAATGCAGCTGCCAGGAAAAAGACAGAGGAGATATGATGGATGGAGGAGGACGACTTGCTGTGGAGACATCTGAAGAGGGAACAGCTGAAAGAAGTAGTTCCTGTTTGTTGTGGGCGTGTCTCAAAGAGTCCGTTAGGCATGCTATTGGCTTACTATGTGCACATGTGACAAGATGCGATTGGTCGACACAGCTTCAACTGGACGGAGACGACGACGTGACATAGACTGTGACAGTCGTCTTAGCGTTAGCTTGTGCAGATGTTTTAGTTAGCTGTGCCTCACCACGGTTCTCAACACATACATCATATTTTTGCTCGTGTTTCTGTGTGTTCATTTTTGTATTTTAAAATTAGCAAAATATCTTGTGAACCACTGGCTGGATTTTATTTAAATTCAGGATATAGCCAGTGAATGCTGCTACGACGTATTAACTCTTGGATTCAACCCCATTTACGATGAGCTCCACAGAAAACCCACGTCGGTGGATCTTACCGATTTGTGGGATGTGAGCAACAGGCATGGTGCTGATGACAAGGGTGTGTCCAGTCACCGGGTCCTGGGCCAGCTGGGTGTGTGCTGGGTGGTGTAGGTGTGTGGGCTCTGTTGTTAGCCCTGAGCAGAAAACACAAGCTCTTTTTAAATCAACTCCAGGATTGTAACCACATCACAAAACCAGACGTTTTACATGCATCCTCAGCTGTGCGCTCGGTGAGAAGCCCCCATCAGTGTCGCTCACTCCACACGTCTAGGAAATAGTTTAAATTCATATTTATATTCTTCATTTTCTTAAACTACTTTTGAAGAGTGGCTGTTGAAAAGAGAGCGCATTTCTCCCAGCGCCACATGCACATCCCTAAATATAATCACAGCATTCGAATTGCAAAAGTTTTGTTTTTTTTATGTACTATTTCTACATTTTGCAAGACGCTCTAAAGAGAAAATGCTGCTCTTGCTGTAAACTGTCATCCACGTCAGGTTTTTGTATCCTGGATATTTTTTTAGCACGTTTGGTGAAAGGTAGGGGGTTATTTTTTATCTTGAATTGTTTGTAGCCCCTTTGAGAGTACATCCAATGTATTCTATTTGTTTTGTTTCATACACACTATATGTGTGGAAATGTCCCTGACACTGCATCATGCAGATAGTACAATCAGCCGTTGCCTTTTTTACAAATTTGGATTATGCAAAGACTACTCCTCAGCAGAATTTACAACTTTTTAAGCTCCCTGTAAATATCCCAGAAAACTTTCCCTAGCTTTTATACTTTTCCTCCCCTACAGTGCCTCATGGTTCACCACATTCGCCCTCCGCTGGAGCCCCTTCTTTGCTGGAGGTCACCCTGTAAGCACGCTGAATTCCAAGCACAAACGCTGTCCCGCCTCACCTCCCAGCAGCATCTCGTGTAGCAGGTTGTCGATCTTGGCCAGGCCGCAGAGCTTAATGAACTGCAGCTGTTCAATCATCTGCCAGGTGATGCTCTGCAGGGTGGGCAGCAGGAGTAAAAGCTCCCCAAAACGCCCCCTGGAGTCATACTGCCGGTCGTTAATATAGTCTTCTAGACTCATCTGAACCTGCAAACATGAGGAATCCATCGCAGCGTATTGCCTTTTTTTAAAAATCTTTCAAATCAAAGCTGAATAAAGATGCAATGATTGTTCAAACTGTAATAAACACGGTACACAAAGTTGCAGTCTTGCAATAAATTTTGAAAATTAAATGCGTGGCTCACCTGCAGCCTCATAGCTTTAATTTTTGAGGGGTCCCGCAAAGATTTGGCATCTGCAGATTGGAGAGGAGGTGGGCAAATAAAGGAAGGGACGGATAGAGGACAGGATTGAAGGACAAGACAGAAAAAAAAAAACAGATCAGGGATGTAATTGAGGATACGGCTGGAACTGATGGAATGATTATGCTCAAACTGGGGCATCAGCACAAAATGAGGGGATTTATAGAAGGAGCTGAGAAAGGGGAAGTGGAATCACAGGATCAGGGCAGGGATAGTGGTCAAACTGTCAAGGAAGGAGGAGATTGACATCTAACTATGAGGGGAAATTTAATCTAGATATAATAGTGTATTTTTTTTATTTCTTTTTACAATTATTGAGTTAAAACATTAGTTATTATCCATCCTTACTGCTGTTTATTTTAATTATAATTATAACATTGAACTTGCTCTGTATCTGACTAGTTATTACACTTTTAAAGCTATTTTTCCAGGATTGCAAGCAACAAAAGTCCCACTTTTGAGGTTCAATGTGTGACATCTAGTGGCACAAAAAGGAACTAGAAGCTGCAACTTCCACAAAAACCATCAAATGGCCATTTTAAATCAAGTGTTTGCTTATGTTTTATCTGGGCTTCAGTAGTAAGATGTTATAGACAAATTAAAACATAAGAAAATGCCATTAGATTGATTTAAGTCTTAGATGGGGTTACTAAGAATGGACCAGCATTAACAATATCTGGTTCTGTCTATGCAACATTTCTACTGTAGTAAAAAATTAAGGTGTTCGGGAAGATGCTCAGCTACTACACCAAATTTTAGATCAAAGTCTGTAAAACTGGACAACACTTTTCTTAAAGAATGTTTAGTGGATCATAAGAAATTTTATTAGCAGAGCAACACACTCACACAAGTAATTACCGTAATTACTGGACTATAAGCCGCTACTTTTTTCACACACTTTGAACCCTGTGGTTTATATAATGCTGCAGATAATTTATGGATTTTTTTTTTTTTTTTTTTTTTGACAGGCTAACGAGCTTCCTGCCTCCAAAACATTTAACCTCGTCACACCCGGGCACTCGCAAAGCTGCCCAATACACCTCTTTTGAGGGGTGGGACATCATGACTTGATGAGACTACCTGTAAAAATAAAATTTGACCAGTAAAATTACCGAACAGGTCACAGTGGACCAATGAAACTTTGAATTACCGTAAATGAAACGCACTTCATGAACACACCCTCCTCATGAAAGATGCACGAAAAATTCAGATGATGCAACTTTCAAGTTAAAGCTGATCAATTTGGCTGATGAAGAAGGAATTAGAACTAGGAGTTACCTGGTAAATTACTGTATATATTTATTTTTTACCAGCCTCGTTACAGAAAAAACTTTCACTATACGTATTTGCGTATGTTACTGTACATATTTAATTAAAAGTTGTTGTTTTTTTATTATCTTTGCGTAAATATCTCCTGTTACAATGAGAACACCTGCAGCTTATAGACATTTTTTATTTATTTAGTGGGCGTGGCAGGGTGTGCTCAATAGTTCAGAAATTACGGTACATGATTACTGGCTTTTTGTTGGAAATAATGCAGACTATATATTCATTTTGTTGATACATTTAGTCTGTTTTTATGGTAAATCAAATACTTGGAAAAACACCCTCTAGTACTAATCATGTTAAATTCATTGTTAAACCCTTATTTTAAATGAACACCATTTTATTTTACTGTGAGACTCAGTAAGCATATGTAAAAAAATCAATGTATTTGATGCCTGTGTTGAGATACTTGTGTGTATTATTACCTGGGTCAAAGAAGACGATCGCCTTCAGCGCTGCGTACTCGTTCTCATCTATCTGAATCTCCTGGAAGGGCTGCACCAGCTCGTCTAAGACTCTGTTGGCGACCCTGAAAATCTCTGGTTCGGGGCTGTTCCTGTGGATCACGCTGCCATTCCCTGCAGAAACGGAGCGCAACGTTGGAGGCGGTGTGGAGCAGAGTTATGTGGAAGAGAGACGCGTGCGTATGTACAAGGTGGGGCACTTGTTGGGATTGTTGCAGCCTTGAGAGGTGATATTTAAATAGCTTTAGTCAAAGCAAACAGATGTCTGTAAGGTATTCTGATCCATAAAGTATGCCTGAGTGTTTGTAGGTGGGACCTTTTGTTTACTGTATGATGTTGCTCCACACTTCATCAGTTCATAATGAAAAAAAAAGAACACTTTTTAATGTTACAACTCCAAAAGAAAGAAAACTAAACCTTTTTTTTAGTTAATCATTCTTGGTTTTCACACACCAGCGCAGACGCGCATGATTTCACCACACGGGAATAAAATGGTGCATTAATGGTTGGTGTCTACCTAAAAGCAGGAAGTCCTTGAACGGCATTGACCTTCTGGCGACTCCGAGCAAAAGGTGCTCACCTGCATGAGCCCTGAGCAAGCTCACCTGGGGACACATAATCAACCAATCAGAACAAACGGGCCTGCAGTCGCTTCATTTTTCCATTATCTGAGTTTCACCTTCAAAATGTAAAGAGAACCATAGTGTCAGCGTCGGTGGATGAAATTAATTATACTTGATGTCGTCATCTTAACATTTCAACTATGACTATATGTAAACAAAAGTATAATGACAGATCACCTAAATTTATATTATGACCTGTTACCTGATCATCCAATGGCAGCTCTCCAAAGGCAGGGATGTATTTGGCCCATTCAACCAAAACCAACAGTTGCTGCCTCATAGATTCACATATATCCCCTACAGTGGCTGATTTCAGCTCTGATATGTCTGCGAGACCTACTGGAGTAGTGATCTGCTGGAAAATAGGGGGTAAACATGTGTCGCGTATGATTTAAGTTATGACTAACCTACAAACATATTGTAGGTCTTCCGTATAAATGTAAAAAAAATAAAGGAAATCTGAAAAGTCTTGTTACCTGTTGGGATAATGATTCAGCCTGAGCTAAAACAGTGATGGGTGGAAGGTCTTGGGAGTCGGAGATAACTCTTCGGGAGCTGATCCGATCTCTTTCGTTCTGTACAGCTAAAATATAAACATATATTTTTATTCATTCAGTGTGTATTTGTAAAACAAATGCAAAATACATTACAATACATTGACATGTTACGATACACTATTATGATATAATACGATATGTTATGATATCTTATCATATGATATAATACGATATGTTACGATATCTTATCATATGATATAATACGATATGTTACGATATCTTATCATATGATGCAATACGATATGTTGCGATATATTATCATATGAC
>NC_056517.1:37603542-37612389 GCF_014905685.2 Nematolebias whitei
TTATCATATGATACAATACGATATGTTGCGATATATTATCATATGATACATTACATCATATTCTATGTCATGTTAGTTTGAAATCTATCATAATTAGGAGTGCACCGGTAAATTGACCTCGATTTCCTTAATTTTGGGGCATTGGAGATTGTTTGATATTTGCATGAGAAGCCGATTTTTACCATTTTTAAATTTATTTTTGTAGTATTAACAATTGTCTAAACTTCCATTTATATTTCAGAGCACTCTCATGGCCGGTTAAAACCTGTTTGTATAGTTGCTAGGATATTGTTCAAGGGTGTGTTTTTCAATAAAATAAGATTGGAAAATTGAAGGTACATTGTGACCTCATAACACCTGAACGTGTCGCTAATAAAATAAAATTGGAATCGGCAGGTCAGACTTATTAGAAATTGGTGATCTGCCAGAAAACTGCAACATGTGCGCCCCTAATCATAATACATTACAGTACTATATAATAAATATATGCTGTGATACATTACATTAGAGTGGGTTACGATGCATTACATAAAAAAATACTTTACATTGTATTAAGATATAAAGCATTAATGTATATTACAGTACAACACATTGTTATGATAGATTACAGTACTTTATGTGGTAAAACAATACAATATAATGTGAAACAACAATACAAGATAAAGGGACATGGATGTGATTTCTTCACTTTTCATTTTCTTTTGGGTGTTCCCTCTTCAGGGATCTCCACACGGAGTCGTCCTCCTCCATCTCACTCTGTCCTCTGCATCCTCTGTCCTCACTCCAACTACCTCCATGTCCTCTCCAACTGTATCCATGTATCTCCTCTGTCTTTTTCCTGGCAGCTGCAATTCTAACATCCTTTTACCAGTATACCCACTGTCCCTCCTGGACATGTCCAAACCATCTCAGTGTGTCTTCTCTAACTTTATCTCCCAGTTGTTCAACCTGTGCTGTACCTCTGATGATCTCATCCATCCTTGTCTGTCCTAAGAAGAACCTCAACATCTTCATTTCTGCCACTTCCAGTTCTTTCTCGTCTTTTTGTCCATGTCTCTGTCTCCAGACCATACAACACAGCTGGTCTCACCACTTGGACTCATTTCTGTCCTTATAGCTTCCTTCACAAAAACAGTCCCAAGTAAATCTTTAACTTATTCAATACAAAGATAATTCAACAGTAAGATGCAATCCACAATAAATGTACTTTTTTTTTTTTTATGGAACGGAAAACCGTCAAACTCGACGTGTTTTTGCAAAAGTACCGAGGTGCACCCTCTCATGTCAAGATTTCAAGTTTGCTTTGATTTTTATTGGTGGAAAAAACTCGAGGTGGGGTTCAGGATGGAAATGATAACGGACACTGGAACCAGTTAATATTTAGAAGAGCAGCCATACATGCTGGCATCAGCAGCAGGAGTAAAACGTTAACCAGTCGCAGTCCAGAACAAAATGTTTCAATATCTCAGCACTGGGTGTCATAAAACCGTGTGGCAAGGCTATAAAAAGATACACCCCTACCCCCCCACTCTCTCTCTGTCACACACATACACACAAAGGAATCACTTGTTTTATGGCTAAACCAATTTTAATTATCTTCAAGACGCCTTGATATTTTATGACCACTTTTTTTTTTTTTTTTGTCTTCAGTTCTTCACCTCTTCTTCATCATAAGAGTAAAACTACAATAAGCTTTGTAGAGTTCATCTAATTCAAAATATACACACAGTTGGGCTATTTCTACTTTTATTTTTGTTTTTAATCTCCGCAGCCTTGATACAGTATCAGTAGTGGAGAGAATGATCTTTTTCCTGATAAAGGACAACCGTTTAGTGTCTTTTCTTTGTCTTACCTTCTTTTTTCATGCCGGCTCTGAAGCATTTGTTGAGTCTGCAGAAACGACACTGGTTCCTCTTATCTTTATCAACAATGCACTGTCTGCTGAACCTGAACACGACAATCAATAATTGAGCATATTTCTGCAGAGCAAGAACTAATGCACAGCACTACGTGAGAAAACGAGCTTAACGAGCATGCGCAGATCAAAAAATATCAAGATATCTGAACATTAAACGTGTTTCTGCACGTGAAACCAAAAAGTACAGTATTTTTCGGATTATAAGGCGCATTAAGCGAAACAAAACAGATGAGTCGAACTTTATTCAGCTCATTCACAATAACCACATAAAATCGGTTCAAGGTCAGTAAGGAAAACCAGAATTAATACATAAGGCGCACCTGATTATAAGCCTCACTGTCAATTTTTGAGAAAATTAAAGGATTTTAAGTGCGACTTATAGTCCAAAAATTACAATAGGTGTTATTGTAGCTAACCTGTTACTTGCACATTTGAATTGTTTTTTAATGTACAATTTGCATAAAATATCCTTAGATATATTAATTAGTTTGTGAGTTCAACATGGAGACGTGGTTCTCGTTGTGTCTTGGTTGCTCGTACCTGCAGGTGTACACGTGGTTCTTTCGTATGGAGCGTCTGAAGAAGCCCTTGCAGCCATCGCAGCTCGAGGCCCCGTAGTGTTTCCCTGTTGCTTTGTCTCCACAGATTGCACAGTTGCTGCTCAGCCCGTCTGGACCGGGGTGGCTCGGTTCTGTCGGCATGCTCTCTGGAACACAAAGAAACAAACTCTCCGGTGAATGAACGTGCATCTCCAAACGTGAACAGTTTTAGTTCAAGAGTATATTACACATAAGAAATTGTTCAAAAAACAACTTAAAGAAGAGCCGTTTATTCCAAAAATCCCTCAAAGGATTTTTTTTGCACTACAGTGCACCTAACTTTTGAATTCATACTTGTGATTTGTATTATGCCTTCATTTTATCACAAACTAAACTTGAGTACCTCATTACTTATAACTCTATTTTAGTTGATTCAGTGCGGTTGGAAAGTATTCTGAATGTCTACGACTGCAGAGTTTATCATTTTTGCTTGATTTCTACATCTGTAATTCAAGATTAATCTTCATTAACCAGGCGGAGGCTGCTTTGCTGCATTTTATACATGTATCCTGATGCATGCTCAATAATAATTTATACATTATGATAATTGTTATCACCTGCAGTGATATGTTCTCAATGACTGAAACTGTTTTTACACGAGTTTGTAAATCCATTGTTCTGAGAGAACACAACAATATTTTATTGTAAATGTGACACTCAACAGATTATTGAGCATTCATCAGGACAAGATACGTTCACTTTTCTTTCCAAAGCACGTCTCTCTCAACGTATACTAATGTGAGATGTGTTAATGTTTGATCAGCTCATCACTTGCTGCTGTGACATCATTGTTTCACTGAGGTGTGTACTTGCTCTTCAGTATCTTTATGGCATATATCTCCAACTACTAAATACCTTTACTCTACTAAACTCCACTGGTAATAAAGACCAGTCATCATCTTTGCAGCTTTAGTTTCTAGTTGGGTTGCAACTTTTAAATCCATCTCAGTTTAGTGAAATAAACTTAATTTGGTTAATAATTTTTTTTTTTTTTAAATCCCATGCTTTGAAAGAATTCACATTATAGTAACAAGAGAAAACCATTGTCCTATGGAAGACTTTTCCTCATGGTGTTTTAGCAGGACTTTTGAATTTATATTGATTTATTGCAAAACAATGACAATACCAATATATATATATATATATATATATATATATATATATATATCAACATATGAAAAGCTTAAATGTGACAATAGGGCTAAAGTGGCTGCAGTCTCGTTGCCTAATTAACAGACATTAGACGTTTTAAAAATATCTGCATCTCAACTGTCTTGTGAGACATAATTAACTGACATTTCTAATTCATTTGAGTAATTTTATTCTAAAAAAAATGTAAATTGTGTCTTCTACTGATAATATTGATTTTTAAAAAGCCATGATTTCCTCACTTTTTGTTTAAACCAGTAATGCCTGACAGATAGAGGTTCTGTGGCATTTTCCGTCATCGTTTTGAAAAAACAAAAACTCCTTGACCCACTAAAGTGTTTCCTCTTTGGATTTGTACAAACTACTCTGGCTGCTCCTGCTCTTTAAGTTCCCCCTGCAGTAAATCTGAAATAGTTTACCAACTTAAAAAAAAAAAAAAAAAACCTATCATGTCCTGGAGTGGGCCCAATATTAAGCCTTGTGGGACACCACTTGATATACCTATGAGATTTGATTTAGCATTTTGAATTTAAAACATCTGGAAACACCATAAAATGCATGTTTGGTTAGCTACTAACTCAAATAAGATCCACATTTCATTTTGATAGTTTGACTTTTTAGAATAAAGTGCTTTTAGACCTTTTGCACTTTACATTTTGACATAAATTTGAAACTGAAATTTAGTTTATGTGGATATCTCCATTGTTCCTTTCCAGTCATAAAAGCTTCGACATACCATAAAATTATTGCTTTTCAAATTTATCTTGTGCCCAAATCTTTTATTAGTGGAATATTTGCTATTTATCTAACGTGTATCTCTCAGACAGCTGCTCCTTCCTTATTCCCTCAAAACTCCTCTTCACTCAATGTGACTCTTTTTTTTTTATTATTTTGACATCCGTCATTCTCAGTACCACTTTCCAGAAATCTGGTTAGTCTTATTTTGAAAACTTTTGACAGTGAGTTTGGTCATCAAATGCTCAAAGATCCTTTCTGTTCCAGTCTTTCCCATGAAGATTTTTTGTAGGCCCCGTTTCTCACTAGAACATCCAGTCTGCTTCTAAACACATCTTCAAATGGGGATGAAGAAAACCGTCATTAGAAAGTCCTTTGCTCGTTGGTTTTTAATGATTTTTCTCTAACGGTGCCAGTACTTACATGGATGGCACATCTGTATACATGCATATAATTTACACCCTGTCATAACGTATGTGAGCACAGCTTCACATCAGCTCATCATTTTCACCTCTGTTTCAAGTTCTTGTGTTTTTGTGCGTAGGTGTTCAGTATGAGTCCGCACTTACCTCCTCCTCCATAAAGCACCTCTGCATTCTCAAAGCCCAGCGTGCTGTATGATGGATCCAGGCCTTCACAATAGTTGGCCACCTCCATATCTAACAGAGATTTACTCTGAGGAGCAGCAGGATATCTCATTCCAGTTTCAATTTTAGTTGCCTTCCCTTTGCTTCTTTTTCTCTTCGCTCTTCAGTCCCTCTTTCTCTTTGTTTCTGTTTTCCTATCTCAGTTTCTGCTAATTCTCACCGACACGACCCGAGAGATCCTCAGCATAACAGGTCTATAATCTCATCTGATTGGGCCGTGAAACAAAAAGTAGGGTGGAGCTGGAGCCAAGACTTCTTACCTTATTGTACCTTACTTATCTGTTCTGTTCTCTCACACTAATCACAAGGATGAAGAGATAGTGGTGCAGGAGTTATTTCTCCCTTTTACAGTCCATTTTTTCACTATTTGTTTTCCTTTACGAGGCATTATAGCTTATTAGGAGAGAACTACTTGTTCTTTAGGTGCACGCGTACATAAGATTTGGTGAATGGATGCACAAAAATATATATTTTTGTTGAAACATTTGTTGTTTCTGTGACTTGTGTGGATTTGTGCTTGTGTTGGGATTCCTAATCTAATCAAAACTAAAGTAATGTCTCTATCACTTCAGGAGATAAAGTCTATAAAGATAGAGTTGGATGGAAAACTACCCTCTCACACACAGGCGTCTTGATTTTACATCTAACCTTTTAATATAGATTATTTATTTGACACATGTCTAGGATTCTCTGTGTAATATATAAAAAATTAAAAAAAACATTGTTAATCTGTTTTAATCTCTGGCCTCCAGAGGTAAACCGCCATATCAAACACAAAAATGGCTCCAACTCAACAAGTTTTACAGATATTTAGTTTAAATTTGGCGTGGTATCAACACATACTCCAAGCACTATTTGATCACACAATATATATATTTTTTTAAACAATGACGTGAATTATTGGAGTCCGTCTTTTAGCAAAATATCTCATGAACCATTGTGCAAATTTTAACAAGACGTCCAGAAATTAATCACTAGGTGTTCATCTACAACTCTTTAACTTTTGGAGTCAAAGTACTGCAAGACGGCTGCAGAAGCTAATAAACATAAGTGCATCTCAAATAATCTTAAACTACACACAAAGTTTACACATGAGATCAAATGGGCTCTAACTTTCTCTTTTCTTTTAGTTTAAAATATGGTAAGAAAGGTGGCTGGAGACGTGCACTCGTTCAAATAACGCTGAACTACCGTAATAATTGTGTGAAAGTTTATGAAGCGTTCTCATGTGATCCATTTTTCTTCCGTACATTTTTCTGCATCTTTCTCGTCCCGCAGTGTTTGTGCTCTTTCAATAAATCATAAATCAAAAACGTTCAGCTCTTTCAGGATAATCCTGCCATCACTTTTGGTATTGGTGCAACTTTAGCTGTTTGCAATATTTAGCCTTTTCTGACATTATTTTTTTTTCTCGTATAAAATGAATTGAGCTCATTTTACATCCTCCAAATCTTTAGATCTGTTTACAAACTTTTACTGCTCCTTTCACATTTTGTTCTGCTTCAGCTTCCTTCTGCAAATTTAAACTTTTTTTTTTCAGCTAATTTCAGCTGTTTTTTCAGCTGTTTAGCGTTCCTTTCAGATTATTTCTGCCAACTATATTTTTGTGCTTCTTCGAACTTCTTTCAGCTAATTTCATCTTGTTCTCTTTTCAGCTAATTTCAGCTTGATCTGCTCTTTTTGTCTAATTTCTGCAAGCTTAAGCTTTTTCTGCTATTTCAGCTAATATTTAGCTGTTTTTAAATGCTAATTTTAGCTTTTTTCCCCCAGATAATTGCACATTTTTTGCACTCATTTAAACTTTTTTCAGCCTAAATTAGCAACAAAAAAAAGTGTTTTTTTCCACTTCCTTCTGGTAATTTGAGCTTCTTTCTGCTTTTTAAGGTACATTTCAGCTGTTTTTTGCTCATTTCAGCTTTTTTCAGATAATTTCCCCTTTTTTGTGCTCATTTCTACTTCTTTCAGCACACATGTTCTTTCTGCTTTCATCTGCTAAATTAAGCTTGTTCTAACGTTTCACCTACCTTTTTAGCATTCTAAGCTAATTTCAGCCAGTTTTAAATAGATTCAAGTTTTTTGTGGTAATTTCTGCTAATTTCAGCTTTGCTCCTTTCAGCTTTTTCTGCTAGTTACTAGCCATTTTGATGCTAATTTTAACCTTTTCATCCAATACCACATTTTTAAGCTCATTTCAGCTCCTTCCACTTCCTTCTGGCAGTGTTTTCAGCTATTTTTAGCTAATTTCAGCTTGTTTTAGCTAATTTCCTTCTGTGCTCATTGTTACCCTTTTTAACCTAATTCAGCAAATATTTGTTCTTTCTGCATTCTTCTGCTAATTTAGGCTTTTTCTTCCATTTCAGCTGTTTTTCAGCACGTTCGTTTGCAGTATAACGTGACTGACTGCAGTAGTAATAACATGATATTTAATGTGCATCAAAACAACGTCTAAAATCTGTTCAATCATTTGATGCACGTCACGCCTCTAACATGTATTTTACTGGAGAACCAGAGGAGAAACTTTCAAATGCAAACCAAAAATGAAACGACCCCCCCATAAAAAACAAAACCCCTCCACCTTCCTGTTTTAGGGCAGAGATGCTGTAATCATTCTCTGAATGGGCACCGACTAGTTAAATATTCTCACCCACCACATTGAAGCTTTCATTGCACTAAATCTTCCTGAGTGTTTTAGAGTTTAATCAGTTTGTGCTTTGTTACAGAGAAGGCTGTAAATGATAAGAGATGGCATTACGGGTGATTTGATGCCCTGGATCTGTGACAAGAGGACCAATGAGGACTACAGTGAAGAGGCCCAGGGATTATATATTCTAGTAATTTATTACATAAAGAAGGCAATAATTGTACACAGGCTCTATTAGTTAATATCTATGGGTGAATAAAAGGGTTCATAAACAGAGGCAGGACTCAAGGTTGTGGGTGTGAGAGAGAGGACAGGCAGATTATATTTTAACCACGTAGTTTGGCTGCACTTACTGGCTCATCACATTTGCAGAATCTGCAGGAAATTTTTAGAAGTCTGAGCATTAAACACTCGTATGAGATTTGTTTTTCAAACTTTGCCATTAACTGCGTCTGTCTGTAGGCAAAATATATTGTGAAGCGCTGGGAATTTTTTAATGAAACTCCCAGGAAGTAATTACTTGAAGCACTTGTACAACTGATTAACTTACGGAGTCAACACAATTCAAGATGGCTGCCTCAGCCAACTGATCTTACAAAATGCAAAAATGGCTATAACTCAGCCAGTTATAAAATGTTGGAGCTGAAATTTGGTGTGGTAGTAGCTGAGCACTGCTCCCAAGATCTACTTCAAGCATGTCGCATTGCTCCATCTTTTTTCTTAAAACTGTGGCATTAACAGTTAAGATCAACCCTGTCTGTTAGCAAAATAGCTCATGACCCACATGACGGACCTTAATAAAACTCTCAGGAAGCAATCAGTACATGAACAAGAGATTAAATTTTCAATTAAACATGATTACAACAGAAAATCAAAATTAGCAAAACACAAATTACTATAATTTCATCACATTTTTGCACGTTGCGCTAAAATCGTCGTAGCAGCTGGAAGTCATCCTCAACACATTTATGGAGTGAACACACCTCGTGACATTGCAGAATGTTTTTGCATAATGTCCATTTACATGGTTTGATCAAATATACTTTAAAAATATAACATGAAAAGCTAGGGGATGTGTATTTCTTCATGGAATGGAATACTTTTTAATTTTAAGAGATCATGGCATTAATCTGGTTTATATATATATATATATATAAA
>NC_056517.1:37612789-37620902 GCF_014905685.2 Nematolebias whitei
ATATATAGATATATATATATATAGATATATATATATATATAGATATATATATAGATATATATAGATAGATATATAGATATATATATATATAGATATATAGATAGATATATATAGATATAGATATATATATAGATAGAGATAGAGATAGATGGATAGATATGGATAGATAGTATAAGTCATATCAGTCCAAATATGTCTAATAAAGTGGGAAAAATCCATAAATACGTCACGTCGCCATATATTTCGCATCTATTTTGCGTCAACGCTGCCTCAACGCGTTTGTTACACATCACCGCTGACAACCTGGAAATGTGGGCCGCTGTGCCAAAAATCGATTGGCTGGCAAATGGCGGGAGCGTGCACGGGAGGACTTTTAACAAGATTAACACTTAAAAACAATTTGTTTGCTCGACTTTATAGCAAAGGTGTGTCTCAGTTGAACTTTTATTTAATAAATGCACCTCTATGGTCAAATCAGCTGCATTTCACCAGGACGGCGCAGAGAAATAGCTGATTTGACGGTTGCTCCAGGCATGATCCAAGAGCTGGACAAAGGTGGAAGTCTGTGGCAAGCTGATTGTGTCATTAATCACCAATTTGACCTATTACATGACACAACGGCATGCCGTGCCATCTAGTGGCTGAAAATGGTAGTGTTCAATATTTTCTGTCTGAATGCATGAAAACTGTGACATCTCTGACAAAAATTGGTTTATAAATATAGGAAAAAACATATAAATAAGTCACTTCGGCGTATAAGTCACAGGGTATGCAAAAAGGTGCGACTTATAGACCAGAAAATATGGTAAACTTTTAAAAAACTAGACTTTATGGCAGGTTTAGTATTGGTAATATTTATGTATATAAAGCTGGTTTGATGCATTCATAGAAACGGGTGTTCCAGGACACAGTTACTCAGAAACGTTGCTTCTGCCTATCAACCGAAAGCATCCTGCAGCCATAAAGCGCTGTGTTAAAAGGCAATCTGTGTGTGAACCGGTCATAATCCCAGCACCTCTATTTAAACTAGAGGTTTTAATAGTCCCAGATGATGACCAGCCACCCATGCGGCTCTTATAAAGCCTACTTCCTGAATCCCAAGCAATTGTAGAATACTTTACCCGCCAGACTTTACGTGCTTGTGTGTTAACATTTGTAATTAAAACTAAAATCAAACAAAATGATCAGTTTAAACTGCCAGTTTCCATTCTACGACATGAGAGGCTCACATGTTTGTGCAATACACAAGAAAAAAATCATGTTTGACAAATATATTCTTTTTTTACAGCAGCACACTGTATCTGCATTATTTTAAAAAAAGTTATACATAACGGCTCGCACTACGATCTGAGTTCAGTCAACATTTCTGATCAGCATTACAGGTGAGCATGTAAATGTTTTGCAAGTGTAAAAGACTTTAAGCTTTCAAAACCTATTAATTTATTACCGTATTTTCCGGCATATAAGCCACTCCGGAGTATAAGTTGCATCAGTCAAAAAAAGCATCATGAAGAGGAAAAAACTAGTCGCTTCGACATATAAGTCGCGTTTATTTCATGGTCAAAACGGCATCATTTGCCTGGGCGGCGCAGTGCCATCCATCCATCCATCCATCCATCGTGGCTGGAGCTGCTAGCTCTCCAGCGTTCCTCCACCTGCACCAGCTGAGTGAAGCGAGCGTGCACGGGAGGACTCGCTGTTGCAGTTCTTCGAAATTTAAAGCATCAATCAAAAATTGCATTATGAATGTGAAAAAAGTATATAAGTTGTTTCAGCGTACAAGTTGAAGGACTGACAAATCTACACAAAAAAAAAAAAGTGGCTTATAAGCTGGAAAATACGGTAGTTTTTTTCTGTCTATTACACAAATAACCTTATTCAGTGTAAAAAAAAGTCTTTTTTTTTTGCAGAAAATATAGAAAACAAAGTTTATAATAATAATAGTTATAATATAGTAGTATATAGTTATAGAGTAATAATAGTTATTATAGTTCATAATGAAATAAAGGGAAATGTTCCAAAAGAGCAAATTAGATCTACGTGTTCTTGTTTGTGTCCTTCTCCATGTGAAGGTGGTTATCACATGATCTTTACAGCGCAGCGGTCGTGGCAATTCTTATCTGTTTTCAACCTGCCCGTGTTACATGTTGCATACTGTAATAACTCTGAACTGGTGCTACTGAAATACAAAACCACGTGATTTGGGGGAATGGGCAACAAAACCATGTTAACCACTGATAAGGGCTCCCCTTTGGGGTCAGTGCACCCTAGTAGCTCTCACTGTACTCAGTTTATTTCCAAAGCGCTGAAGGAAAGTTGGACGTACCTGTGGTTCTGTTTCCGTCTGGTATGTGCATTTATCCAGGCTCACCGCTGCAGTCGGACATTGATCAGCGCCTCTGGCCTAAAGAACACGGAGCGTTGGGACAATGCAAGGCGCTCGACAACATTGAAACAGAAGACTGGAGAGCCGAGCTGCCTATATTTCATGAAGCGGTGCATTGGATGGCGCCATCATAGTCCCGTCATTAGATCGATTTACTAAACAAACTCAAAGCAGGGTGTGGATGTTAAACAGTAACCCAGCTCCATAAAAAAAGAGAAGAGAAAGATCACCAGGTGTGTGTGTGTGTGTGTGTGTGTGAGGGGGGTGTATGTGTGGATGTTAGGTGAGGTCTCTGACAAGCTGGATAAAGAAGGTGGAGATCCACGATGTTTAAGGTGATGTTTAACAAGATGTGGAGGAAGTAGCTGTTGTATGAAACTAAACAGCTTTAGTCCCACTTGGACAATACAAAGATAAATATGGTATGCATTTGTGTGTGTGTGTGTATTTATATAATATTTTAATAGAGTTTCTGGGAGAAAAATGAGTTTGTACTTCCAGTTACCGTTGGCCTGACGTTGCAAAGTCAAACCAATGATGTGTGGAGCAAACAAAAACCAGCAGGTGGCGGGAGTTCATCACTTCAGAGTCCAGCTCAAATGCAGTTTTCAAAAAGTTTATTTTTTTATTTTTTTAGAAAAGAAATAATTGCAGCATGTGACCAAATAACGGTAGAAACTAGCAACATAAACGGAATCTGATTACAGACGAGGGTGTTTTTATTTGCATTGGCTATGAAGCCGAGCAAAAATACCACTCATTACAAAATAATAATAATAATTTTTAAAAGTCACATGGTCAAAAATATAAATAGAACAGTGTTATAACCAATGCAGCACAACAAGTAGTTCAGGGGAGTGCGTTGGACTTTTTTGTTTGTGTTTAATGAGATTGTCTTTTTTCAAGTAAGGAAAGGTTATGAACAATTAATATCTTACCTGTTGAGGATAGCTCTCTTGCCAGCTTCAGTTTGACGAAACTGTTAAATTCTGAATAGACTAACAAACTGATTGATGGATGAGCTGCACAACCGACATAGAACTTTTGTTTAAAATAAATTATTTAAAATTATTTTGCACCTTTGTGCAGCCCTTATGGAGGATAAGCTTCCTGCTGCAGCTGATCAGATGTTCACCGTGCAGAGAGTAGAAGTGGGCGTGGCCAAGAGCGCTTGCAGGTGGCAAAGAGCAGAGGAGGCAGGGAGCTGAAATCATGACGTGCTGTGCTCTTTTAGAACATTTAAAGGTTAGAAACATTGTTTAGAATATTACAAGAGTGTGGGATGGGTTTAAAATGCCTTTATATGTATATAAACTACTACTTATTACTTGTACTACTATTCCTACTTTGCATTTTTTCTCTTATCACGGGGCTTCAAGGTACAGAAGATCCCCCGTGATAAACGAGGGACTACTGTAAATATAAACTACCACCATTAATTTCACATTCTAGATGTAATATTATGATATTCCTGCCAAGTCTGCCCATACTGCACCAGAACTGCTACAGCTAGCTGCTACTGCCACTTTTTGCACTACCTAAGCAGGTAAGATTGTAACTGTTCATCACTTCCACATCACCCCACTTCAAATGATCCAAACTCTATATTCAGTTAAATGCAAAGCAACAAAAACACAGTAAACGGTGAAAACACAAAGTGATCTTTGCAGCTGCTCATGTGCAGCGATGCACATTTGTGTGAAGTTCACATAGACTTATTGCTCAGCTGCCATTTCCTGGGAAGCACATGTTGCAGGTTCTCCTGCCCAAGAAGGTGAGCATGTCCAAACAGGAAAATGTGGTCAGACTCAGAAAAACCTCGTTGATGTTCTCTAAATCAGGGCGTTCGATGTAGTACAGTCGAAAAATGTGGTAGGGAACGTAGCAGACTACCATGACCAGGGCAAACAGGAGGCTCTTCAGTTGGGCCCCAAAGTCCTGCTGAGAGGTGCATTTCCGTTGATACTTCCTGTATAAATTCCAGATGACGTTGGCTTGCAGGGCTGTCAGCACCACCGCCACTACTATAATGAATGTGCTCACGAAATAGTTCAGCTCTTTGACATACTTTATGTTGTCTCCAAAGTTAAAGCAACGCGTGGTAGGATGGTCCGTGTCATTCCCCATGCCGTAGTTAAAATAGATGATGCATGGCGTTGCAATTAGTACGACGAGCCAAATGAAACCAATGGCAATGAGTGCGTGCATCCTACTGAAAGAAGCCACTCGCGCAGCTTTGCAATAGTGTGGCAAAAGGCGGGTGACGAGGATGATTACGTACAGCGTAAAAGACATGTACATGTGCACGTGGATCATGGCACTCACAACTTTACACCACATTGAGCCCATGCTCCACGTGTCCGTGACGTAATAGTAGATTCTGAAGGGTGCCGTGAGGAGGAAGACGAAGTGGGCAAAGATCAGGTTGAGCACAGCGCAGGAGGTGGAGGAAGCTGTGCCGTGTCTCATGATGTGCACCATCAGGCTCAGGCTAACGGTGCCGCACAGCAGCACCACAGAATGGATGACCAGGAGTGTCGTGTGGTACTCTTTATGCTCAACGTAGCTCGAGACTGTCGTGACACTCGATTGTGTGTTGATCTCGGTAGAAGACATCCTAGAATCAGCATGAAAGAAAAGGGAAGGGGGGGTGGGGGGGGGGTAAGTACATCATAAACTTGACACTTTATCTGAGGGAAGCAGTATCTTACTTGTATTATTTGAATTTAAAAAACTTTTAAACAGTTACATTTTCTTACTGTGTACCTCAAATAAGTTCCACTATGAGGGAAAAACACTCAAGTCTGTACTTTTTCCATCATAAACTTGTGTAACGCTCAAATATATTTTTCTGTTTATATATACAGTACGTATACATTTCTGTGTTCCTGCATCAGAGGACATGTTCTGCACTTCTGTATTTTCCGTTCTGCACTTCTGTATTTTCCTTTCCATCACTCTTCCACGTTCGTGTCGTTGCAATTCATTCACGGTCCGCTGCCATTTTACACACCTGTTTTGTCTTCACTCCTCAGTGAGATCATGTAGCACAGATCAAAGTCATTAGTAAACATAATTTTTGCATATTCTAGCCTCAGAACCCCTGCATTAACACTGTATGTACACCCTTCTTTTTCCCATTCAACCTTTTATTTAGACAGGTTAATCCCACTGAGCCTTGGAGAAGTCCAGGTTGAGAGCTTCAGATCTTTTTACAAGATATTCCAGGAAACAGGAGCGGAGTAGGAGAAGGCCCTTTTGTCTAGTTCAGTCCTCACTGAGGGAACACTGCAGGTAATGATGTCCTGAGAGCGCACGCTGTAGCTGCACTCACGCAGAGACATGTAGGAGGAGATGTATGAAGACAGCAGACCAAGAAGTGATTTAACGATGAAAATGTACCAGTGGGAGTCTGTGAAGTTAATGGTGACCAGTTAACCAGTGAATACTGGATGCAGTGGTGGGTACGATAATCACAGTCAGTTATGAATCTTAGTGCACCATGATAGACAGCATCCAACATCTGCAGCATCCAACATCTGCAGGGTTCTTGTAGGAGCGTTCATGTAAATGTCACTGTAGTCCCGGGGTGTCAAACCCACTTACAAAAGGGGGCCAAAATTAAAAACTTTTTCAAACTAAGGGCCGGTTTCAGAATCTACATCAACTCAAATTAGATGCCAACATCTTTTCTTGGTTGCAGGTTCCTCAAGAGTTTGATTGGTCTCATTCGATCTTCTCTGTTGCACTTTTAATATCATAATCAAAGATTACTGGAAAAAAAATTAAGTGATAAAAGTATTTTACATTTAAAATAACATCTTGGGGGCCAAATAAGATGTCAACAAGGGCCACATTTGGCCCCCGGGCCTTGAGTTTGACACATGTGCCGTAGTCAATGGAGGGAAGGAAAGTAGCAGCTACAAGGTGTTTCCTAGCATTCAGAGTTAGACGGGATCCATTTCTGAAAAAGAAAGCCAGTTTAACTTTCAGTTTCCTTACTAAGTTTTCTGCATGACGCTTAAAGGAAAGATGCGAATCGACCAAAATACTCAAATATTTGTAGAAATCGGCAAACTCAATAGGGACAACATTTGAGCATAAAATCAGAGGAAGAACTGCTGGGACTGACTTCCTGTTTGGAAAAAGCATCCCTTTGGTTTTGTCTGTGTTTAGTAACAAATCAGACTGGATGATGACCCTACTAGTTACTTGAATGCATCAGCCTGGCCAGTAAAGCTGTTACCCTGAGCTAGCCAGTTTTGATTGACAGCACAGTGGTTTGTTTTGGACACCCTGGTTTGACCTACTGGTTGAATGTCTATATTATTTATTACTTAAATAAAGCACATATAATTATTTATTAAGTACACCTGTTTGATTGCTTGTGAACACGAAAAGCTTATCAGCCAATCACGTGCCAGCACTTCACTGCATGTCTTGAGATCATGAGAGGGACTTAAGGGACTTTGAACAGGGCAGTTGGTCTGCAGATCAGCGCTTTCTAAAATATTTGGACTCTTTCTGGCACCAACCACCAAAACACACTCAAAGTAATTTACAGCCTCTTTTCCCTGTTTCTGAGGTCTGGTTTGAACTCGAGCAAGGCACCATAGATAAACTGATTAGTTAACATGCAAATGAACAGGTGTACCTAATAAAGCAGCCAGTAAGTGTTTACAGTGAACAGTTTAGCCCCTGCAGTGATTTTTTTCTGTTCTACATGAAGCCTTGATACAGCTATCTAAACAAAACCATCTCATTTCAAAACTGAAAGTTCTAGTATTAACAGTACAGCCTTGTTCTTACAGCGGCGTCCTTTTAAGATCCTTCATGTTCTTTCTTGCACAGAGTTAAAATGTACAGCAGATCTTTATATTTTAGTGATGTTTTCAAAGTACTTTTGATGGAAAAAGAAAATTATATTGTTGTAAAAATGCACCAATTACATTTGAAAACTTTTTTTTTTTTTTTTTTATCAACAGGTAATTGCAGGCAGGCATGCTCTTCCAGTCAACTTGCACTTACTGACAAAGTCTTGAACAAGCCACGTTCTAGTTAGCACAGCATAAAATATTCAGACTTCAGCTTATCCTAAATTTAATTTTGATTTGGCTTAATCTCTTATTATTCAGTTAAAAGACGAGTTACAAAAGTATACCACTGACTGGCAAATATTTTAAATGCAAAAGATTAAGATGAGTACAGAAGCTTTCAAAACACGAGAGTTTACGGAGAGACTTACCTTTTCCTCATAAATCTACCGACTGACTGAACCAAACAGGAAAAGAAGTGCCCGTCCTCTTTTTATCACAAAATCAATTGTGATAGTACAAAAAACAACTTTTGGACTGTTCAAACAGTTACTTATCTTGTGGTTAAATGTTAATTAAAAAAAAAAAGAATGCTTACAGAGTTTTTTCTTTAGTCCTTGCACCTTTGCATATTGTTTGTTTGAGCTCTGTTAGAAACAGGAGGTGACTTCATGTCTGACTAACCACAGAGCTGGTAGCTTCCCCCTTCTGACCAAACATCCATAAACACGTTATCCTTTTAAAAGCAGTGAAAACATTTACATTCTACACACTGTACCTTATCAAGTGTATCACATGTTCATCTCGTAGAAATATTCATCTTGCAGTGACATCAACAACGTTGTAAATAATTTTATGATGTACAGTCATACATAACATCACTATATATATATATATATATATATATATATAT
>NC_056517.1:37621002-37628786 GCF_014905685.2 Nematolebias whitei
GTGTGTGACACTAATCATCTACTAAACTCAAAGCACCTGCACAGGTTTCCCCAGGTGTCATTAAATTGCTTCAGTTTGGTTCAATTGTCTCAGTTGAGTTCAATATGGGGAAGACTGCAGACATAACTGAACAGAAGACCATCACCAATGCCCTCCATAGGATGGGTAAGCCACAAAAGTTCATAGCTAAGGAGGCTGGCTGTTCACAGAGCGCTGTGTCCAAGCATATCAATGGAAAGTCTAGTGGAAGGGCAAAATGTGGCAGGAGAAGATGCACCAGCAAAAGAGATGACCGTGGGCTTCAGCAGATTATCAACCAGAGAAGATTCCAGAATCTGGCAGAGATCCAGAAAGAAGGGAATGAGGCGGAGTCACAGCTTCAAAAACCACCACATTCAGACACATCCTGGAGATGGGCTACAACTGTTGGGTTACTCGGTCCTCTTTTCCAATGAAAGTAAAGTGTGCCTTTCATTTGGAAATCAAGGTCCAAGTGTTTGGAGGAAGAAGGGTGAGGAACAGAACCCATACTGCTTGAGGTCCGGTGTGAAATATCCACAGTCAGTCATGATTTGGAGTGCAGGTGTTTGTAAACTCTGCTTTCTTAAATCCAAGGTCACTGCAACAGTGTACCAGAATGTTTTGGAGGACTTTATGATTCCGTCTGCCGAGGATGTGTATGGAGATGCAGATTTCATCTTCCGATGGGACCTGGCCCTGCCCATGCCGCCAGAAGCACCAAAACCTGGTTTGATGCCACAGTGCTTGACTGGCCAGCCAACTCGACGGACCTAAACCTATTGAGAATCTATGGGGTCTTCTCAAGAGGAAAACGAGGAGCGCCAGACCCAACAGCAAAGAAGAGCTGACAGCAAGCATCAAGGGCTTCCATAACTCCCAGACCCTGCCACAGGCTGATTGTCTCAATGCCACGTCGCATCGAGGCAGTGATTAAGGCAAAGGGATTCACAACAAAGTATTGAAGATTGACATATTGTTTTGAAAGTACCATTTTTTTTTTATTTTTAAATTTTTATTTTTTTTGTGATCCTAATTTCTTTCTTTGTTTTTCTGCAAAATATGAAGTGTGGGTTGATTTCTCCACAGTATTCTAATATTTTTTTTTTTTTTTTATCCTGTTTTCGTGGATCTCATGAACTGGAAGACCAAATTATGTAAAAATAAACAAATGAATACTTGAAACCGTTTAAATTGTAGGCCCTGAATCTATCATCTATTAAAGATTAACTGTTTGAATGTAATTATGGAAGTTAAACAACTTTTCCATGATATTCTATTTTTTTGTATGTATATAATGAGAGAGAATGAGGAACTGACCACAGTAGGTGTATAGTATAGGTTTTAATTACTTTTCACAGTAGCCTGCTGCACCATGTGAGCACAGTGTTGGTTAATCCAGAAGGTAAAAGAGAAGTATTTCAGGGTGTGACAATGCTAGCTGCAATGTTGCCATGTGTGCCAATGGAAAAAAAATAAATAAATAACTGAAAGGTTACAATCTTTGAAGGAATGCATTTTGTTTGTACCAAATTCATATTGCGTTTAAAAAATGAGAGACGATGATGTTTTGGTGATGCTAAATTTGTCCCGTGGTTCAGACAAGACAGTGGTTAGTGCTGTCACCTCACAGCAACAGCGTTGCAAGTTCACCTCCTGTCTTGGGGTCTTTCCATGTTGAGTTAGCATGTCCACTCTGTGCACACGTGGATTTTCTTCTGGTACTCCTGTTTCCTCCCACAGACCAAATGTAATGCACGTTTGATTAAATGGTAACTCTAAATTGCCTCTATGTGGCACTGTGACCATTCCAGGGTGTACGTCACCTCTCGCACAGCAACCATTGGAGAAAAACACCAGCACGCTCTCAAACCAGAAAAGAAAAACAAAATACAGATGGCTAGATGGATGCTTGATTAAATATTTTCTGTAAGACAGAACACATGATCTTGTGCGCACACAAACTGGCAAAAACATGAGTTTTACATCAATTTGTAGGTTTTCAGCTCGTGTTTTAAAAACTTGTTTAACTAAACTACGTTCAAAAATCGTCTGAAACACTCACTAGCAGATTTCAGCACGGACAGTTGAGATGGTTAAAACCTGTTTTTTTTTTTTATATATCAACCACTTTGCTCTGCTGCTACATCTGGTGGTGTGGCCAGACAGGATCACATTTGCTCAGTTCTGGGGACTCCTGTAGAACCTTTGGAGATGACTGCACAAAGAAGGATTCTTCATAAAATGAAGTACATTATAGACAACCCTCAGCATCCTCTTCATCAGCCTGTCATACAACAACAGAGTGTCTTCAGTCAGAGGCTTCTTCAGATCCGCTGCAAGAGATCCTTCCTGCCCACATCCATCATCTAGAACAACTTTTTTATCAAACCAGGACGATGACTTGCATTTAATTTCCCTTAATAAAGTATTTTTAAATTGAATTTAATTGTTTGATAAATGTTCCAAATATTATGTTATTCTAATACAAGTTCTGTACGATTTACTGAAGATTAATATTGCACTACTAAAACAGACTCCTCAGTTTGTATGCCTGACGTGGCGTGAAAGACGTGGACGAAAAAGTTTAATATTTAATAAAACAGATGGACAATAAGCTGCTGCAGGAGGACATTTAGCTGCTGCAGGAGGACATTTAAACACAAAGAAAGAGAGAAAGAAAGACAGAAAGAAAGAAACAAACGGAAAGAACAAAAGAAAGAGACAGACAGAAAGAATGAGACAGACAGAAAGAATGAAAGAAAGAGACAGACGAAAAGAATGAAAGTGACAGACAGAAAGAATGAGAGAAAGAAAAAATGAGAATTAAAAAAGAATGAAAGAGAACAAAGAACAGAACGAAAGAGACAGACAGACAGAACGAACAAATGAAAGAACAAAAGAAAAAACAGAATGAAAGAGAGAGACAGAACAAACGAAAGAACAAAATAAAGAACAAACAAATGAAAGAAAGAAAGAGGGAAAGAAAGAGGAAACGAAAGAACAAATGAAAGAACGAACAAAATACAAAAGAATAACGAAAGAAAGAAGGAAAGAAATAACTAACGAATGAAAGAACACTGGCACCACCCCAGCACCTTCTTTGTATTTCTCATCCTTTAATCCTTTTTGAATTAGGAGCATTTTGTAGCTTGTTCTCCTTAATCTTAGCAGATTAGCAGATGTTGGATGCTGTCTATCACGGTGCACTAAGATTCATAACTGGCTGTGATTATCGTACCCACCACTGCACCCAGTATTCACTGGTTAACTGGTCACCATTAACTTCACACAGACTCTCTCACTGGTACATTTTCATCTTTAAATCTCTTCTTGGTCTGCTGCCTTCATACATCTCCTCCTACATGTCTCTGTGTGAGTGCAGCTACAGCGTGCGCTCTCAGGACATCATTACCTGCAGTGTTCCCTCAGTGAGGACTGAACTAGACAAAAGGACCTTCTCCTACTCCACTCCTGTTTCCTGGAATATCTTGTAAAAACACCTGAAGCTCTCAACCTGGACTTCTCTAAGTGACTTTAAGAATCTGTTGGACTCCTGCAGGGACCATTGCAGACATGTTCCTGTTTTTAGTTTTCTACAGTCGCCTTATAATCTAGCTGTTTTTGTTACTCATTTGCCATCTTATTTTAATTTGTAAAAAAATATATATAAGTACGCCTCTTTTATAACTGTTTATTGTTGTTGCTGTTGTCCATTGTTGTCATCATTCTTTGTTGAAATCAGGTCTCTCGTAAATGAGTCCTCGAGGCTCAATGGGATTAACCTGTCTAAATAAGGGTTCAATTAATCTGCAATAATTCTAAGAAACTAAATCGAAGGCAACTGGAGTTCGCAGACTTTTCGTTTCTCTTCTAAAGATCTTTTCTAACTCCAAATAAACGAAACAAGATTATTTCTCTTTTGAAAAGTGAAGTTTCCTTTTTAAAAGGACATCCAGTTGGTTTGGATTAAACATTTCAGAATGACTGTGCCCTGGATTACTGAGAATCTACACCAGCCTCATTTGAACTGCTAAATTCAAACGAGACAGATTATGAAGATTATTCGGAAGTTTACACAATTTCCTGAGATCTTAAGAAACGTCTGTGATGTACTGTATTTTGACCAAAATCAGCCAGAATGAAAGTGCAGTTCCGTTTTAGACCCGACTTCTGAGCTATTTTCTTTATAGTTGGTTTTAGATGTAATGTACAACTCAACTGGTGTCAGTCTTCTCACATAACCAGATTACACTCCATAATCCTTGAAGTATATATTACCAAATAAGAGAACCTACATAATCCAACCATACTGTTTAAAATAATCACCCTCTGCAAGCTGAGTCTATTTAAAATGACGACAACGACAACAAAAAACCAACCTAAAATTAAAACTATTAAACAAGAGTTTAATTCTCAAATACTTACATTTCTCACATCAGAAGTGTGGCCATGGAGGGTTAAAGATCTCTCTTTTGGTTAGTCTTGTTTCAAGTCACGCACTGACTAAACTAGTCCAGTATTTGCAAACATTTATTAACAAAACATCCACGAGTTGGGTTAATGCATCACTAGCTCACCTTGCACTTTCTCCATGAGATTATATTTTAATCAGGAATAAAAAAAAAAACTGCAATGAAGTGACATGAGCAAAAAAAAATAAAAATCCTGACAGAACTCCAGGACCTGGACCCGGACCCATCAGAAGGCAGGCACATCTAGTCTAGAGAGTACAGCTGTCATCGTGCACGGATGACTTGGTTTTATTCTGTTTTTTTTTTTTCTTCATTCAACCTTTATTTAAACAGATAAATCACACTGAACCTCGAAGACTCATTTACAAGTGAGACCTGTTTGGACAGACAATAAAGTGGTGAAAGTGACAACATAGGTTTTGGAGGCAAAAAAATAAAAAAATAAAATCCTAACATGCTCTTAATCTTTGGCTGAAGATTAAAAGCATGAAAATGAAAAAAATAAACTTGCACACAAGCACATAATGATGCCGACATTCCGCAGGGGGGATGCAAGGGTTCAGATAAAATCGCTCAGTTCACATAGTTCCCTCTGGAGCGATCAGTACACTCTTTCGGGGGGTGCCGAGGTCGGCCAAGGACGACATCGGATAGAATCCAAAGAGTCTTGAAATTATAACAGAATGTTTATTCAGCTGGGCTCCTCTGATTGGTCTTTAGACTTCCTCAGTGGGAGATGGGGGAGGGGCAGAGCATCAAGGTTTACAGAGCTTCCAGGTGAATTAAGATAAGGTGGCCTGCCAAGGCCAGTCAGGGAGTCGAATTCAGATAAACACAGTTGTTTTGGGAACAGGCAGAACTTTACTGATTATGTTTACCTTGAGTCTGTGTTGGTCCACTCTGTTCCGAAATGTCCAAATTTAATGGCCACAAGATTGGAGCATGCCTGAGAGTATTCCCCAAGATCTGATCCATCCTGCCAAAAACATGTGAGTCTGGGTGCTCGAGGCACGAACCAAGCCATCACAAAAGGCAAGCAGCCTGACTAGGGCTAAATTTGCTGCCGACGACTTCCTTGTTTGTTGATAGACCAGGAACCAGCCGAATCCAAAAAGCAGGAAACCAGTTATCATAAATCCAATTATATATGCTTTCTTAACATCCACGGTTGACAGCAGAGACAGACACATCATCAAGCCTTCAAAGTCGATGAGATATCCAGCTGCGTGCATGCCAACAAGGCAAATCGGCCCGCCTAAAGCCTATCTACTTTTCAGAGAAATGTTATCAATTGTGTTGAGGGACTAACTGAGAAAATCCATAGCAGAATTATGATTCAGAAGATTTGTAGAAGAGGCTCTCAAGCAGTTTCACAGACAGGACAGAGCAAAGCGGAGAGGGAGAGGAGGGGAATGACATCCGCCCTTGACAAGAGCAAGTGCTGAATGAATTGTTTGAATTTCACTTTTACTTAAGTTTTAAGATGCTAATGTTATTTGTGGGCTAATTTTAAATTATGTTTACCCTCTTTTTTTATTATGTATGCTTTTGGTGAAGAGCTGAGCGCACAAGTACAACGAGGAAATCAAAATCCTTCATTTCTTGCTGCAAACAAAAGACAACAATAGAATTTTCTAATGTAAAATAATTGCAAAATTACAAAAATAACGCAAAGACGTTTTGACGTTTACTTTCAAAGTACAATGAATGCAGCGTGATTTAAAGTTAAAGATTTAAAGGAAAACATAACTTTCTTCTACTTTCTCTTTGCTTAGTGCTTTTCTTCCTCTGAAGCTGCACATTCAAAGAGAACATGTTAAATCTTGAACGCTCAAAGCAGAGTAGTTCTTTTAATTGGTGACTTCAGACAGCTAAAAGAACGTCCTCAAATACAAAAAACGCTTCTATAATGTTTTTGTTGCAAATTGACCTTGCAGTTAACGACCACCGCTCATCAAACACCGACCGTATTCAGCGACGTCCTCAGTTGATTGAAGTACTACTACAGATATTTAAATACAAGCTTGATCAACTTGATGGGCATCATCAGGAGCACCATGCACATAGATCAGGAGATGGTTAGTTTAAAATGCCTCAATGTTTCAATCAATATACTGTATATATGGCGGGCCGTGCTGCGGTCTCGTATCCTGAGGTGGCAGGTTCGAGCCCAGGTTGGGTGATGAAGGCACCCGGCGTGAAACAATTGCCAAATACTTCAGGCATGTTCAGTCATATTGAAATGTAGATGTGACTTGTGGGTTTTCTGAATGAAGCGCACTAACATTCACATTTAACTGATTTTGATTACTGTATTTTTTGGACTATATGGTGCACTTAAAATCCTTTAATTTTCTCAAAAATCAACAGTGAGCCTTACGTATTAATTCTGGTTCTGTTTACTGACCTCAACCCCATTTTATGAGGTACATGGCGCCTTAGTCTGAAAAATACGGTAATGACATTGAACATAAATACACCGATATATCTGTACAGGGGCTGCGGGGTATTGAACACATATACAGTATATTTGTTTTTAGTATTTTATCTTGTGTCATAATGTTGATTTTATTTAATCACTTTTTTAATTTTCATTTTATTTGCATTTTGTTGCAGTTTATCATTTGTATCTGTGGTTTTGTCTAAAAAAAGAGGTCTCTCTTGTAAATGAGTCCTTGTGACTCAATGAGACTAACCTGTATAAATAAAGATTGAATGAATTGATAGTTAAATTATTATTTATGAATGTTTTTTTTTGCTAACTTATTATTTTTATATATGAATGTATGTGACTTGACGCTTTACAAATGAACTGAATTGAATATAAAACAGACCCATTGTGGGATGAGTGAGAACTTATGACACATGTAAAAGTTTATTGAAGAATAAACTTTTCTTAATCTGAACTGGTAAAACTGTTCTAGTCGGTTGAGCGTGTGTGAACACACATTCTTCCTTTTGTTAAAGTCTGCCGTTCTGGTTTGACAGACTTCTGCTGTAGTACTGATTTATTTTAAATAGTAAAACACACAATTTATTTGTACTCTTCAATTTTTATTGAAAAAATGAAATAAAGAAAATAAAAAACACAACACATCCATTCCTTCTAACACAGGTTATTCAACTGGTGGCCCGGGGGCCAAGTCAGGCCCAGGGGTGAACTCAGTTCGGCCCACCAATGGGTTAATTTTTAAATAAAACTAGATTTTAAACCATTAAACAAATGTACTTAATGACAATAACTGCTGGATGTCCGGCCCCTGAGCTCTTGGTATTCAGTAACTGTGCCCC